>NW_006800132.1:451530-598630 GCF_000485575.1 Poecilia formosa
AGCCTTATAGTTGTGATCAGTGTGAGAAGAGATTCAAAGATTCATCTGGCCTAAAGATTCATCAGCGAAGTCACACTGGTGAAAAGCCTTATAGTTGTGATCAGTGTGAGAAGAGATTCAAAGATTCCTCTAGTCTAAAGATTCATCAGCGAAGTCACACTGGTGAAAAGCCTTATAGTTGCGATCAGTGTGAGAAGAGATTCAAAGATTCCTCTGGGCTAAAGATTCATCAGCGAAGTCACACAGGTGAAAAGCCTTATAGTTGTGATCAGTGTGAGAATAGATTCAAACATTCCTCTGGGCTAAAGATTCATCAGCGAAGTCACACAGGTGAAAAGCCTTATAGTTGTGATCAGTGTGAGAATAGATTCAAACATTCCTCTAGTCTAAAGATTCATCAGCGAAGTCACACTGGTGAAAAGCCTTATAGTTGCGATCAGTGTGACAAGAGATTCAAAGGTTCCTCTGGGCTAATGTATCATCAGCGAAGTCACACTGGACAAAAAGCCTCATCCACATAAAAAAGAAGGAACATCTGCAACTGTGAGGGAATTTATTTCTCTCCTCCTCTCTTCTATCTCTACGCCGGTAACAGTCGATGCTGTCTGTAACATTTATATCAATAATAATAACAAGCATGCAAAAAAAAACTGTCTTGTTGTCTATTGTTCTGTAGCAAAAACAAAGACCTTGGTATAAAAGCATGTCAATCTGTAAGAACCTTTATTCATTTTATATACACCATAATTTCTATAGATTTTTTTGTGTGCAAATAGCCAAACAGAAAACAGAAACAAAAAAGTGCTCAACAGTCTGTATATTGATAATGATATTTATTATTCATTCAGCTTTATTTACAGTCTTGTGTGTGTCACTTTGGAGGAGGCTCCATTTTCCCCACTTTTTGATTCAGTCAAAGATTATTTGTCATTTTTTTCCATCACTCAGATTCTTCCCAAAATCCTGATTCAATCATCTGGCTTCAACCAACTTCTTGATTTTACCCTTTTTTTTTCTTTTTTTTTTTACTAATCATTACCTTTGACGGAAGCATATCTTTTTTTACTCACCATTGTCATATTTCCAGAATCCATCATATTTTAAGAATTTGGGATCGTATCGCCCAGAATTTTAATCAATGTTGATTCAACTTGCTCCCAATGCCCAGTTATTTTTGTTCATCTACAAAAATATGTGACTGATTGGCTTCTACTTCTCCACATGATCCCCCAGCATTCTTAAAATGCAGAAGTCTGTTTACTTTTGATTTAAGAAATCTTGTTCAAGTCTTCCAGCAAAATGAATGAATGAATGAATGAATGAATTTATTATGCTTTGCTGTATTTCTCACGTTTAGGATAATTCTTCAACTGTTATTTTAAGTTTTGTTTCCCATTTATTCTTTAGATACAGTATTGTTTTCTCTCTGCATTATCCCAGATAGCTGAGATGGTTTTTACTCATGTTTTTAGTAAATATGGGACAATGGGACTGTTGTTTATGTCAGGTAATTTTTTGTTAAGTTTTTTTTGTGTGAGTGTGTGCATAGTCATCTCTTACCATTTTTATTGACCATAGTACGATCAATATATTTAATTTCCGATTGGGATCAATAAAGTATTTTTGAATTTGAATGACTATATTTGATTGATGAGCAAACTGTTGAGTTGAAGGCCACCTTTTGGCCAAGTTTAACTCTTTAATATCTCAGAAATGCTAAAGGATGATTGTTCATATGCCACTGTGAGCCACAGAAATTCATTAAGCTAGACTTGACACTAGCCAAGCCATGTCCAGATTCTGTATGTGATGAATCTGTATATGAGCTTCCCTTTTTGAATCAAAAAACTAAAGTTAATGAACTTTTTGGTGAAATTCTAAGTCGACATTGTTGCTAAAGAAACCGTGACTGTCTTCTCCACTTCTGGTGAGTTGCAGAAACATCCAAACGCCATGTTTGCAACTGTTGCCTATTGAGAGTGAAACGTGGAGGCAACAAAAGCAGAAGTCACTGTTTTTATACCCTACAAAGGAGAAACAATTAAGGTGTTGCAGACTCATTAGGAAGCCAATGAGGAAGAGTTACTAAATGTTAAAAACATAATAAAAAAATCAGATGTTTGCTGTTTATACTCCCCCTAAAAATCATCAGGTCAGTAGATATCATGCATTTGCTGATCTGAATAAAACTGCATTTTGACAGTGGGAAAAAGTTTATCTGTTTTCTTCCAATGCAACACTTTAGTTGAGCCACTTTGTCAAATCTCAACTGACTCCACACGTTGACATCTGTGACATAAAAACAAGGATATTAACAACCATCTCTCTAGAAATCCTTAGGAATGTAGATCAACTCTAATGGTTTTTGTGAACACTTGGGATCACTTGGGATTTAAACTTGTACCTTCACTTTCTTTGCTAATGCTAATAATGAAAAAATAATAATTTTAGAGGACTTAATGATTCTTTGATGCAATAGTACATAAAAAAAGAGTCTCAACCAAGCAGTCCATACGCTGCACAGTACATGGAAATACATTTTAGTAAGCTCATTTTTATGTAATGAAAGTCTTTTTCAGCAACACTTTTCCCTTCCACTCAACTTTTATGTATTTGGATACAGCACTATATAAAGACAGCTTCTTTGTCAGGACGTTTTGTGGTTTACCCTCCTTGTACAAGGTCTCAGCGACTGTCTTGTATTCTTTCCAAAATCATGTCGACCATGCAATCACAGAAGAAGAACACAGAAGAACAATTATTTATCAAAAATCTTTTTTTTAATACATACCCTAATATTTCTAATTTTCCAAGAAACGTAATTTGACCTTTCGTTAGTTGCAAGACATACAAGTTGCCATAATCTTGTGTATCAAATATGTCTTTCACTTTTTGAATTGTACGACATAATGAAATTACTATTAAGATGCACTTGAATAGTGTTAAGGTAAAGGAAAGTGGCTCTGTACTTGGCTTGTTCAGTGATGAATTGATCAGCACTGTAATATGCTGTCTGAGCTGCTGAAATATTTGCATGCACTCAAGCTCTTTCATGATTCCGTAATAGAACTGGCAGCAATACAACCTAATTTAAAGAAAAAGAAAAACAAACAAACCAAAAAAAAACAAACAAACAAAAAAAAAAACAATGTTGTCTTTACCTCACTTTTGAAGCTTACGAGGTGTGAAGTCATGCTATTTCTTGTGCTGTACTGTCACAGTACTGTTCAATGAGCCCGTGTGGCAAGCGGAAGAGGTGAACAGGGTGAGGGGGAGGGAAGAGAAACAAACAGAGAGGGAGAGGTAGAGAGAGAGAGAGCGAGAAAGGAAGGGTGCAGGACGCACTCCATCTACAGTCTCGCTTCAGCCTCGCCACGCCGGACCTCGTCATCCGTGGAGCGCCCGCCACGCATCTCCCAGGAGCTATCCGCCGCGGTTCCCTTTACTCTCCTCGTCGGGTTTTACGCTGGGACGGATCCGGCATGGGTCCGGTCTACTGAAAGGCGCGAGAGAGGTGTTGCCGAACCGTTAGCAGTTTGAGTCTATATACACACACGCGCGCGCGCGCGGGCACGCACACAGACACACACGGAGAGACGCGTGAGAACTCGCTCCGGCTGAAGACAGAATAATGATGGAGTATTGGAGGCAGTGCGCGCTGTGGCTGATCAACTGCAAGGTGCTCCCTCCTAACCACAGGGTGACATGGGAGTCAGCGCAGGTATTTGACTTGGCTCAGACCCTCCGGGATGGAGTCCTCCTGTGCCATCTGCTCAACAACCTGAAGCCCCAGTGCATCAACCTGAAGGAGATCAACCTCCGGCCGCAAATGTCACAGGTAAAATAAAAAGAGAAAATAAAAGAAAAAATAGACACGTCCCCCCCAGCCCCCCGACCTCCCCGACTCCCGTTTCTCCGCTGTAGCCACTATGAAGGCAACATGGCCAGACTCCATAGGGATTATGCTCATTTATACATTTTGTCCAATTTTACCAATTTTTCCCACAAGACAACATTGCAGTTCGAGTTAATTGGTGTTTAAGTGGTTCGTTTATAGAATTCGGCTGACGTATTCCTACAAATTTACAAACGTTTTTATTTTTACTCACACTTTTACAGATTCTTATAGAATGCGGTCTGTTGCCGGAAAACGTCTGAAAATAGTTGCCTTTAAGCCACCTAGAAGGGTTTTTTTCGGATTAATTCCACATAGTTTTGGCGTGCAAATCCATTCCCGAAGGAAGAACTGTCGCTTAGACATTACTGCAAGCAAGTAGTATCTGTTTTTTCACTTTCCTGTTGCTCACAGTACGTGCAAAACCATGAACTTGAGAAAAATTGCATGGAGTACGGTGTGAACTTTATCAAACTCGTATTCTCAAAGTTAGCATACAGACAACATACAAGTGAAACACTCAAATTTCCCTTCTTGTTTATTTATTTAACTTGATGTGTTTAAAATCACTAGCAGAGAGTTGACATACTTTTATGAAACAGTAAGAAACTGAGTGAACCGGTGCCTCCAAAGAGAAGAGGGAACAAGGGACAACACCCCTACTGACTCCCCACAGATTTCTTGCTGTAACCAAGATGAAAAAAGTTTATGAGCATGAATGATGAAACCTAGGTGTACAAACTATAGCGAGCTGCAAATATTAATATTAGTTTATTATGACCTGAGGATAATAAAACTCTTGAAATTGACTTGATTGTGGTGCGCCATCTCAAAGTTGTCTAACCACTCCTTATAAAATCAGCTAGAGTAAGTTATTTTAAAACTATTTTTGATTATTGAAAAAAAAGATAGATAGATAGATAGATAGATAGATAGATAGATAGATAGATAGATAGATAGATAGATAGACAGATAGAGCCATGGCCACGTGGCTCCTGTTTGTCAGATACCATCTGCCTCAATATCAGGACAGCCTGAGCCAGGACCTGATTAATATTCGTCTTTCTAACGGTGAATCTGTCCGTTTGGCTCAGTGACAGCACACAGTGTCATAGACACTCACCTACTGAGCCTGCAGACCTGCTCTAAGAGTATTACCCCGTACCGGCAGAATACACCCCCCACACACTCTGACCGCAGTGTGTTGCCTTAACATGGAAGGTTCAAATTTTATTCAAAACAGCTAATCAAATCATGAATACAGGATTGTGATGTATCTCATGCTGGATCAAACGGGGCATCTGGCTTCCTTCCTGGAAAGAAGGGCATTAACCTCGATGGCACAACGGCACGGTCATTCACAATCAAATTGGGTGGCTGCTGTTTGACTGCAGCGTGCGGGGTGACTGGGCAATTTAAGATTGCACAGAGGTTTTAAGTGTCACTGGGGAGCCGTGGATGTCTGTGTCCATCTGAGAATGTTTACTCGGAGATTTCAGTCAAAACCAGATTGGAGTCTATTAAGCCCATTGGGTGGTAATGTAAAAGGTATTGCAGAGACCATGTCTGTGCCAGCAAAGAGGCAGACAGTGTTTCGTGTCAACCACAACATCAGGAAATGCAGTAGAGTTTTCATCGGTGGCGTGGTTTATGAACAAGGCCTATCAAGACCCAGAATGGGTTATTTATAGATACAGACAGAGTTTGTTTCAGTCATGGCTGGGTGGTAAGCTTATTATAATCTCTTACCTGCCATAGGTATCAAACTATGCGCTGAGACGGAAGACACAGTGTCCTTTGTATCTTCATGTGGTATAAATTCAAATTAGGTTGCAGGTGAGGTTGCAGCTAGTTCACAAGTGGTCAATCAAACTGGACTTCAACCTTTTTAAAGTAACTCCAATCTTAAAAACAGATAATAAGGTAGCTTTTCCGATCTGGACTATTTCTTCCCGTCAGTTAATCTTAGACCACCGGAAAACCTGTTAAATTCCCTTGAAATCGTGCCACATTTGCATGGAGAATCATTTGTGGATTCAGCAGCAGGGTTGAGTATGTGGGTTGTATCCGTGAAAAACTTGCCAAATCCTGTCTGACAGTGGTAAACAGCTGTAGGTGAAAACAGGTGAAGGTTTGGCACGGTCTCTCCTTCACTGGGAAAACAAGACCTGTCTCTGCTGGAGGCAGTCCCAAAATTTGATCAAAATGAAATTTTGCAACTCGTAGCAATCTCAAATCACCAGTCTTAGGGAACATTACTCTATTCCCCAGGATATTGATGTGCATCCTTCTATAGCAATGTTTAGCAGTGACTACATCTACAGCCTTTTTGGAGACCTGACCTCAACCTTAGTGAGCACTTGTGGAATCAGTCTGTAGTGTGCTGACCGGCACCACCACATTAACCGACTTGCAGCAAAGGCTGGTTGAAGAAAGTGTTGCTATCCCACAGAAATGTTTGACCAAGCCTGTGTCCAGAACCAGGAGGAGCAGTGTACAATTGTTAATCAAAAAGTTTTGTTTCTTCAGACGTTAATCTTCTAAACTAATGAACAACACCAAACAAGAGTCAATAGCAGAATAAGTTGCCTGGCCTTGACATTTAGATGATTTAACAAAGTTTCAAGTTTCCATTGTCATAACATTAATTCACAAAAAGTATTTTTACAATAAAGAAATAATCAAGCACAATTTTTTCTTGCTACTTCCAAAGTTTATTTTTCATTTCTGCACGATACTTCTTATGTCGGACTTTGCTTTTACCTGAAACGCTTCACATGTTCCACTCTCAGCACACGTTTCACTCAGGAAGATCACTGGTGGCGCACTGCCTCTAACCTCCAATTCCAGTGCAAATAATCCTTGCTTTATGCGTAAATAACCTCTCAATGGAAACTCTGTAATGGTTTAAAGTGTAGAAGAATAAATAATGTTTTTACAAACTTGTATAAGATTGGAGGGTAGAAGTCCGTTTTGAATTTTGGGCACCCCCATGCTAGCTGTTAGCCATAGAGCGTTAGCTACTTTATGTAAGACATATTAATTGTTCACTAATAACAATGAAGTTATTCCTTCATTGAGAAAAAGAAGGAGCTACAGTTTGAGCAGAAGGCCCAAGAACTTTTTAAAAGATTTAAAAATAGGATATACAAGATTTTGTTGCTTGTGTTGCTGGTTGACTTTTCTTTTGCACGCTGAAGTGTACAGATCAGACAGTATGTCATAACAATCCTTATTTATAAATTCCAGGCTTACTTTAGAGGATTTTTCATAAGATTTCATATCCTTCCTCAAGTTAAATGTGTATCAGTAGCGCAGCATAATTAGGATTTGCTTTTGATTTATCTTCTTTCACATACTGACACACTGCCTTTGTGATACCAACTCCTCCAGTGAGGAGATCATTGTGGGGTGGGGAAGAGAAATTGATGTCAAGATCCACAACCCCCCCTTTACAAAATAAGTTTGATTTACATAACTGGGGGAGGAGTTCCTTCCTTTTCTTCCTGCATAATGCATGAGGGCTGTGGCAGCTACTTTATCATTGGCCGATAATAACACATGGGACGCTACCGTGGCCTCACCAGTGGGAGTCGTGAGATGGAGAAGACAAAGGCAGTGAAAAAAAAAAAGAAAAAGAAAAAAGAAGAGTGTGTCTGGCCCTCCACTGAGGCACCTCAGAGGACATAAAGGGACCTGGAGGGGGTTTGTGTGCTTCGCTGGGGTGAGCTGCTTAATTAAAGTACAATGCATCAGAAGCTCTGGAGACTTCACATGTGGAGTGCTGGAATCGGGATGCGCTGCTTCTCATTCGCGGTGCGTTGATTGGGTTTAAAAGGCCTGTGTGTTGGTAGGGAAAGGTGTAGGTGTTATTACTTAAGTCTCCCAATGAGGTGAACTTTTTCAAGCTTTTGTCACGGAAAAACCATTGAACTATGATGTCGCTTTTTGTCATTATCTGTAATAGGCCAGAGTGTATTATTAGGTGCATTTTCATTGACCATAGACTTTTTTTGAAAATAAATTTGCTTAATGGAAACGCTGCACTGTGATAGACTGGCGACCTGTCCAGGGTGTACCGCACCTCTCGCCCGATACGTTCGCTGGAGATAGGCACCAGCAACCCTCCCGACCCCACAAGGGACAAAGGTGTACAGAAAATGGATGGAAGGATGGATGGAAACACTGCAATTTAAAAAAAACTCAGATTTTTAGTTCAAAAATATTTTTGCGCTTTTTTGGCTGAAAAGCTACAGATACGGTACCAATACTGTAGTTTTTCAGTTGTATCGAAATCACAAAAATGGAATGGAGAGGTTTTTTTCCGCATTACACAATTCACAGGGTCGACATCCGGATGTTACTACTCGCAAAAACCACGAAGAAGACGACAGGAAGTTGTAGTCCATCTTCATTTTTATTTTTTATTTTTGTAGATAACTCGTACCAGAGCTCACACAGCATCACACAGTTCATAAAAAGTTGTGTGTCACTTGAACGTGTTGAATCCATAGCTCTTCTGTAAAATCGTCTACTACAGTTTGCCCAAACTATGAGAGGTTTGTTGCTCCAGCTCCTGAATTTGGTGCCAACATCCTCTGATTGGCTGATGGATGACGAGTGCTGGCGTCATCGCTGAATTATCAATATGACCTCATGTAACTGTTTGCATCTGCCGCCGCCAGGATTTTTAATGACTCGTCACGTGAGCGAGCCTACTCACGTGTGATTTTCATTTAATTTCTTATTTAAAGGAAACCGCCATTGCAAAATTGTGTCTTTTCGACATTAGCAGAAAACAGACAAAGATTGTAATGGAAACGCTACTACAGTGAAGCTGAAAGAAAATGACGAATGGCTTTTTTTTTTTTACAAATACAAAACAAAAGTGGAGAGTGTGGCACACATTTCTTTGAGCTAATACATTTCATTGTACATGTGGCTGTACGGTGAGGGTAGCTGAACTTCAGCTGAACCTCGAACATGGTTTCCCCTAGCATTGTTCTGTTTTTTAAGTGTAGGAATTAACCAATTAACTCTGACCAGCTTCCTGCTTCCTGCAAAAGACAAGCATGCCCACAGCACAATGCAGCCACTGTCATGTGTTTAGAGTGATGTGCAGACTGATTTAGTTTCCCTCCTCACATATCAATTGAATAATGAATACTGTAGGTTGTATTGAACATGCTTTTCCTCTTATTAAAAATACATAACATGCTTAATTGCTGACTGAACTCCACGTGCTTTGCGTATGCAAATTCCTGACATTGTTTCAACACTTGTTGCTTGTTGCTTGCAAGACAGAGCTCAAAGTTCCAGTTTAGGGGCGTAAGCAAAAAAACAACAAACCCCCCCCCAAAAAATCTTCATTCAGCCTCTTTTGATCAGAAGTTTATGGCGCTATTATGAGCCCAATTACAAAGTCTAGACAAAGCCCGACCACAGCATGCGCAGGCCCTTGCTTCGCTGGCAGCGAAAAGCGCCACATAATCAGCAGTTGCTTTCTGTCTCAGCTGAGTCGAAAACAGAGGTTTAGCTTTTAGAGGAACTGGGGGAATGCTTGTCATGGTGCAACTAGCAGACCGCATGGTGAAAAAGGCATATATGCTGGGTTTCTTTTTTCGCTGTTGCAAGAAAGGGAAACGTTATTTGCGTGCGTGTAGGTCATAACAATGTACAAAGTCTCTTTTCAAATAAAACGATTCTTATAAGGCAGCCATAAAAGTAGAGCTACAAAGAAGCTCTTTGGGCAACTTTGGAATTGAAATCTTTCAATTGGAGCCCTGTTTCTCCTCACTGTTACCTAGTTTTTCCATGACACAGGAAAAAGGGGGGACAGCGCAGCAGCAATCCCCCCTCCTTCTCCTCCAAGCCCCTCGAACGGTGCAGCCTCGAGGTTCAACAAGAGCAGGAAATCAGGAAATGGAATACAGGAAGGAAGTGAAACTAAAACATACCCTCGATCACATTAAGACCAAAAACGTCAGGCACAATGAAAAGAAAAAGGAAAACAAACAAAAAAAAAACACTCCTCATTATTCTCAGGCATCAGATAGAAAAAAATAAATAAAAAATTTGTTCTTTGCTCTACCGAGTCAACCTCGACAATTTCTGCATTTTTGGAAAGTGAAAGTGAGAGACAGCGTCTCAGTTAGTCGGGTGTCAAACAAACTCCTAGCAACACATCGTGTTTAGGATACCAACAAATGACACAAGCATCGGTATTCCAAGTTTCAACACAGATGTGACTTGAAAACCTCAACAAAACCAAACTCTTTCATAGCTGCACTACAGATGCAACTTTCCTTTAGCCCTCCAGATTCTACTCTGTGAATTAATCCGTAACTCATACATATATTTTTTGCTTGTTTTCCGCCAAACTTTGTCGCTGCAAATGTTTGATTTCAGCTGATCCCTAATTGACTCTTGAAGGCCGAAGCAGCTGTATTCCAAACGCTCTGCATAGTGCAGCCGCGTGCCTTTAATTTATTGAACTGAGACAAGGATTTTGCGATGTGAAAGTGAGAAGAGAAAAGCTGGTTTCACAGAGCGAACGCGCCGCACAGCGAGCTTCAAAGCCTCCGAGACTCGCTCGTCATTCTCCTGCAGCAGAGACACCAAAGTTAGTGTGGGAGGATGAGAAAGACAAAGAGGAGATGACTTAATTTGCTTTTTGGGTTCTGCACCACACACTCTGATTACCATGTTTATTTTTTTTATTTTTTTTTTTTAAAAAGAGTCAGTGTTTTGAAATATAAAAATTGGGGTATTAAGTATTAAAATACACTTTTGGTGGAAGAAAGAGGATTTTTTTGAGGGTATGTTATCATTAGATTTAGTATTTAGTTTGGCATACTGATCAACATTTTAAGACAAGTTGAAAAAGGCAAGAGTTTACATTTCGCACTGTGGGATATTGAGAAATCCTGAGTACAGCTTCAAAATGCAAAAAGGAGAAATGGGATGGAGACAAAAAATAATTGAGTAAGCAATTCATTGCAAACAACTAAACTGCAAATAACATGTTGAGCTGATCAAAAGTTTAAGTGCAGCCACTGACCACAACATTTAAAAGCCCAAATCCTCAAAAAAATGTGGATTCTGAGATTCTGTCATTTTCATAGTGACATTAGCCATCTCCCTTGAATCGTTTAATCATTTTACCTTCTTTTCTTACATTAGAGATTCAGTTATTTTTCAAAGTTATAGCCATAGTATTCCTTGTTGCTGACTTGTCACAAAAAGGTGAATTAAATAAACAAAAGTTTACAAGGTCAAACCTAGGTCTCCTAAATATTTATTTTGTTAGAAATATGGGGCTAAGTGGAAAAGGAGTAGGTATGGACTTTTATAGCACTAAAATTATTAGATTCTTATGTTGATCTGCTTAGCCAGTCAGTTCTGCTTCTGCTCTTTCTTCCTTAGTGTGTCCTGTCACTCTCCTGCAAGAAAAGGCTCGAGAAACCAATTCCAGTTTCTGATCTTTGTTTTTTTTAAAAATGACAAAAGTTTTAAAGCAAAAAATAATAACAGCGCAATATCTTAAGTTGTCTTCAACACCTTATGTTAGCGATTAGCTCAGTGAGCGTAGCTAACGTTACAAAAGTAGCACTATCGTTGTGGAGATTATGTGGAATGTTAAAATGTCACTTTATTTCAGACAGTGTCTGTGTTTTCTTTATAAATGTGCGCAAATCTTTGTCGATATTCTGCTAACGTCAAAGAAACACAATTTCGCAATTGTTTGTTTCCATTAGATAAGACATGAAGTTGAAATCATAAATGAAGGAGTCATTCTTCGTTGGTTTGCCCCAGTGGCAACATCCGGTTGTTGATCATGTGACTCGTGTGATGCAGGGGGAAAAAAGTAAATTTCCATATCAGTTTTGTGATCCGGCAACAAAACTTTTTATTGAAAAATGAGTTGTTTTTCTTAATTACTGTATTTCCATTGAACAAATTTATTTACCAAATATCAAATTGCACAATCATGCAGTCAATGGAAACGCAGCTACTGGGATAAATCTCAGTGACTGTCGTAAAGTGTCAGTATACTGTTAGCTCTCTCTCTATCTCCGGACACATCACTGAATTTAGTTTCATTCAAAGCCGTTTTGCGCCTCTCTTTGCTCACATCGAGTCTTCTTCTCTTATGGGCTTGACACATGGGGAGCGACATCACTCTGTCTCCGTTCATTTCCTATGGAACTTGTGCCATGAGGGGGCGATCGCTTTTCCCTCCTTCGACCAGCAAAATTCGTGTCACATTGACGTCTATAGTGGTAGCGATGAGACACAAGAAAGTTAAGAAACGTTAAGCTTTGTCGCTTCTATCGATATCGCGTCCCGTGTTTTGGGTTCACCCAGAGTAGTGGAAAACTGTCTGCTGTGGTTCGTCACGCCCCATGTGTTGAGCCAGTTAGTTAACGTCTTTCACATTAGAGCTTGTTGCCTGTTGGAGTGTTGTATGCTGCATTTGCTGATTGGAGAAACATCTGCTTTTCAGGTTTCTGGTTAGTCACCAAACAGCGTTGCTCAAACTATGAATTGGCCAATTATGGTCACCAGTCGATTTCTATGTACGAGACTACCCAATTTATCGAGGTTTAGCTTTCTTCTTCTGTTTTCTTTCTTTGCTTGCAAGAATCTTCTTGTGCAATGGAGTCCCCTACCTTAACAATGGGCATTAGTGTAATTAATACTGCTGGAAAATGGCAGGAGAAGAAGATTGATAGGAGAAGTATATTCTTCTTAGGTCACATTTCGTCCACATTTTAATTTTCCTTGATGCGATATTATCATATCATTACCCAGCTCTGGTTGGAAGGAGGCTGCATTTGAGATTTAAAGCCTAATTTTCACGACCGTGTGGCTCCCAACTGAGTGAAGGCTGTGGAGCTTCATGCAGTCAGGCTTTTTGACTCCGTGCCATGTGTTATTGTGCTTTACAAAGCGTTGTAGGAACTTTCCAGTTAAACCACTTCGCTTCAGAGACATCATAAAATCTTAAAACCTCTCCGAGCTGCTTACGTTTCTGCTCTGCTACTTCCTTTATCTCCTGATTTGCTTCTGCTGGTTCGAGAAGGCCTGTTAAGCATTCACAGTCAGACTTCGGTTATCAAACCACGAACCGATTATTTTCCACTACAGTATGCCGTATGCAGACTATGTGCGGCAGGGCATTGGTATGCAGTGGACACGCGCAGGGCGCAGCCTGTCAGAGCTGCGGTAGCGCCGCTTGCCCTCTTGATTCACTTTGTTGAAAGGATTGCACCTGTCCGCGTGTAAACACCACGTTACCGCAACCATGCATGCCCCAGCACTAGTGCCATGCTCCGTAGCCCTCCAATTTTACAACTCCAGCGTGGCATAATGCAGTGACACGGCTTCGTTCCGCCGTGTCACCACAGTTTATTCACCAGCAGCTTTTGTGGCCATATTGCATCTTAGTTGTTTATGCACGTTTGCTCAGGGCAAGCTGACCTTTCAGTCCGTCACTAAGGTAACAACCCTGAACCGGAGCCATCTAAGTAAATTTCACTGCGCATCAAATTATAGATTGTGCATATGATGATTTTATTTGGAGACATTCAGAGCTGGTGCCTTTAAATCGATTTTTTTATTTTTATTTTGTTGCTTTGTTGGGTGCTCCAGTTAATCACTGCTGAGTGCTCTTCAGGCTCTTAAAAAAACAGTCAATATTGCGATTGTTTTTTCCTGATAACGAGCTTCATCAGAAGTGACAAGCTGGTATTCCTGACATCAGAGGAGAACCTCAACGTATGTTATGCTTATGAGAATTCACAGATTACTGGGCCTATAAGGTGTATTTTTTAAGTCAGTTCTGTCTGTAGTAAATAGTAAATGTGAGCAAATTTACTACTATTTAGCTAAAACAACAGAAGACAGAATGCAGAAAAACAGATTTCACATTCATAACCAGCTGCCTTCGCCTGCAGCTTTTGCTGTTAGAGTCACAGCAGCGATAAACTCTGACCATGGAGTGATGACAAACTAAACCTCCTCTGGCTGGGGAGAAATGAATTGTGCTGCCTAGACGGCACCTTGTGGGTGAATGAGGCCCATATATCTCCGTGCCTGGACCCAGAATAGACACGGATAAGGCCCTGTGCAGTTCAGGAGATTAAGGAGTTCATGACTTTTCCAGCTGGGTCATTTTTGCGTCAGGTGTCCTGTTCTGAACAAGTCAGTTATCTGTTTAGAAACGAGAAGGCGCGTCAGTGTGTAATAAGAAAATGTCAAAATAAAAAAATCCCTCCAATGAGCATGGATAGCCTTGACCTGATACATGTATTGTACAGTGTGAGGAATGGGGACAAGGACATACCTATTTTTGCCTGTGTTTTTTAGAGGTGTAACAGGATACCTAAGCCATGGTTTGGTGTGTACCTCAGTTTTTGGGTCACGGTTTGGTACGGGTACGGTTAAACAGCAAAAAGAAACAAATGTAAATGCCGAATGCTTTAATGGGAAATAAACACTCACAGAAAAACCACAATAGAACAAATAACTCCTGCTTTTGAGGGGTTCTGTAGTAACAAGATGGATACAGAAACTCGAAATTCATGTCCTGATTCATTCACTTTAAAATGAAAAACATTTAAAGATTAGCTTGTTGCAGAAAGATGTTGTTTTGTTGTATGTAGATTAGCTAAGAAGTTCTCAGAAGCTAACAGCTAGCCAAACAGACCTTTTGTTTTGGCTAGCTTTGCCTTAAACCACTCAAGCAAAAACAATTATATATTTGATGTAAATTATGATATATTGGTGACATTAGCATTGTCTTAAGTGAGTACTGCTACATGTTAGCAATTATTAAAGAAACTGTTTGCGTTTTCTGAGTGCAACAACATCTGTGCTGCTCTTAAAAGTTAGCATCAGCTGTGACTCATTAGTCTGTCCGACCAAGAAGAGAGTAAACTTTTAGGTTTTATCTCAGGACAAACATCAAAAATGGTGTGTTGTTTTGCCTTTCAGATCTCGTAGTTGTTTGTTGCACACAGGTATAAACATTTCAAGTTTGTATTGTTATGAAAGAAATTGAAATTAAACAGAGGGTCTGTCTAGCTAGCTGTTAGCCACAGTGGTTGTGACGGTTTCTCCACTCCTTACTAAAACCATTTACGCTCCATGGACATGTTTCTTTTTCTGTTAGAGCAACTAGAGCAACAAAGAGCAACTAAGGTCCTGTCTCTTATTACGTAAAATAGACATTTTCTTCTTGGTCAAGACAAAAAAAAACTCAACAATTACTCAAAATTATCAGCTAGGCTTTATCAAGACAGTCATGAGATGATGATTTGCTATAATATCCTGATTTGAAGTGAACAATACAATATTCCACATTCTTAGTCATTCCTACCAGCCATTTTTGCATTAATTTGGAGAGGAGTAATGCAACAACTTAATTGTGTCTTTTTAACTTACATTTGTACAGTGACCTATATTGTTCACACGTATTTTTGCAGAGCCCAACATAGTTTTATAGAGGTGGAGGACAAAGAAAAGTCATGGTGTCGTTAAATATGAATCTAAACAAAGTCACTTCCCTTATCTGTATTTTTTTACCCTCCTGAATCCGCAATCTGTCCCAGTGAACATCACCGTGTGTCCACAACACACACAAAATGCACTTATAGAGGTCAGACAGAACTTGACCCCTCTCTGTCATTTTAGCACAAAAAACATCATTCACACTCCTTTAGCACAATTTTTCCAAGAGATCCGAAGGGGGGAGGAGAGGCAGAAGGACGGTGTTTGCTCACAATTCTGGCTTTCTCTCTCTTGATGTACATGCTGTTTAGTGCTGATCTCAGAGTTGGTTTCAGTGATATTCAATTACCCACTTTCCCTCCACACTAATTTCCTCTAATCCTTCTTTTGAGCCACGTACTAACCCACAGTTCAGCCAGACAGCTTGACCTGTGTTGCCATCGCTGGGAGAATTCACATCTCAGGCAGTAATACTAATGCAAACCCTGTATATGGAGGGGGGAGGGAGTACGGTTTGTGTATATAGGGGGTCACTGAGGTTAAAGTCAAGATTTAATGGGAAAATGGCTCCTGGGACACTTATTGGTGTTATGGGGGAGGTACCGGATTTTTTTTTTTCCTTTTTGCCTTAGTGTCAGAACATGAAATGAACATGAAGGAAAGGGAGCAAGTGTGTGTTTTTGTCCTTCATCTTAAGGAACAGAAAATGTTGATGGAGAATCCAAAGCAAAACATGCTAACAGGACCTAATCTGTCATCCTCACTTCTTCCTCCGATTGCTCTCTTAAGTGTCAGTATGGGAATTATTAACCACATGTAAATTAAATCGTCTAAGCATAGGCAAAAATCTTCTTCTGGTAGATATCTGTTTCTGGATTTATTTTAGGTCGGACATGCCAATTCCAGTTTTAATCAATTCCAGTTTTTCCCCCACTTTGGACTAAATTCCTTAAAAGAAAGAAAATGTGCTGCAGTTTCCTGATAAAATAGGCACGAATCTAACAGAAAAGTAAGAAATTCTAAGTTTCACTTTAGCGTTTGTTGCTAAACTATGCCCAAAATTTGATAAAAGTTAACAAAAGTGCATCAAGTTAGGTTTGATGGAAAATAGTGTGAGTTTGCAGTTATGATGCATTTTGTAAGTTTGAAAAAAAAATAAAAAAATCAGAGTTGATGAGAGAAACTTTGTCGCTATCTGGTCATTTGATGAATGCATCTCTTATAATAACACTTGCTTTTGAAAATTTAAGAGGACATCGTACCTAACACATACAAGTACGAGCAACTTTAAATCATATTATAAAGTACTTTGGTGACTACAGCTGACTGAGGATGTGCCCTACTAGCTGATTAGAGGATTCAGCATTGCTGATAACACTGGCCAGCTGTAGACATGCTATTACGACAAACAAATCGATAATATCTTATTAATTATCAATTTAGGTCAGCTGTCAGATCTAATTTGCTATTCACTGCCTCATCCTTGTTCAGAGCTGTAGGCACCGCAGGACAGAAGCCATCTCTCTGTTTAGCTAAATAACACTAAATAACCAAACGAGGAATTAGCCTGTGGCTGGAAACGCTTCTTACAAAACAATGGCTGCTTTGCTTTTATCGTGTAACATCGCTCACTGTGCTGTCCTTGACTAAGTGTTGAGATCTTTTAGAAGTAAAACACCACAGTGTTTCTGCCCTGTAAATCACTATTTAGTTACTGGCAG
The DNA here is from genome assembly GCF_000485575.1 of Poecilia formosa. NCBI lineage: Eukaryota > Metazoa > Chordata > Actinopteri > Cyprinodontiformes > Poeciliidae > Poecilia > Poecilia formosa. The sequence goes on from NW_006800132.1 coordinate 468,661, forward strand.
CATGTGACTTTGCCCAGAGAGATAAATAAAATATGAAGGTAACGGGTTGAAGCTTGATAGTTTATTGCGTGCACGGTTGAGACTCTTATTTTGAAGTAAGAAAGGAGGTGTTATTAGTCAACTAATACACTTAAAATTCATTATTACAAAGCAAAAGACAGTTGTATTTATTTATTTTATTTTTATTTTTTTTCTGGTGGTGACCAATGTTTTGTTCCCCTCTGAGTTTCTGGAAAGTTTCTAACATCCTTAATATTAATATTATTCATTTTATAAAGGAATGTTTCTACAAAACATATTCGATGAAGGCACATTTCACTTCTGCTAAGGATCTAAGGAAAAATATCATTTATTTCAGTAAAAAAAATATATAAAAAATGTAAGTAATAAAAAAAAAAAGTAGTTTACAATTGGATCTTTACCTGTGTAACCCAACCTATCTTTTGTATTGTAAACAGTAACTTAGGCTACGCAAGAGGATATACTGCCAATAACTATTTTTTTCAGCTATTTGCTAAAAAAGGACATAAATCATTTTTGACTTTTCAAATTAAAGCAAAAATGCTCATCTAAACAGAAATTATTTATCGTTTGAGAGATTTCACTTTCTCCCGCTCACAAGCGCCTTGGTTGAATTATAATAACTTAAAGTGTAAATCCTCCCAACGGTATGAATAATTTTGAGCTTAACCGTACACAGATCGACTTTGGGAGCCAATTATTAACTATTCCTAAAGCGGCTGATAACCAGAGCGTGAAAATTGCCACTTACAGGAATTGTGATAAGCCAAAAAAAAAAATAATAATAATAAAGAAGAAAGAATAAAAAAAGGTGTCAGGAACTGCGCATACAAGCAGTTGTGAATGAATGGAAAAAGTGACTCAAACAAGCAGCTGTTGAGTGCTTTCCTGTCATGTGCCACTGCTGCTGCTGCCGTGCCTCAAGTCTGTGGGTTTGTCCTCAGAATAACGCGTGAAATCAGATGCCACAGTATATTTTTGGAGTGAAAAAGCTGCTGACTGCTGCTTTATGTTGACATTATTCTATTAAGATAAGTGAGATGACGAGTGTCTTCAGCGGGAGGGGGAGAGGGCAGCGTTTTGCCGGCGTCAGCAGAACCTCTCTCACCCTCCACCTCCCGTTTCCTGGTTACACGGCCGACAAAAGCTCCTACATGACATGGATGTGACCGGCCGGGCCTGCGATATGTCATCATAAAAAAAAAAAGCTCCAATCCGAGCGGCGTTCACTCGTGGCGTTTAAGAGCAGAACGTAAACATCCAACTTTTATCACAGCTGGATCGCAACGTCACCAGGATCTGTAGTGAGACTGAAAGCGTCACGGAGTCAAATTCAAGTCTCAAGGCTTTAAATCCCTTCGCATCCATTTATGCTCATTAATTAATTCTCAACGACATTCGAGCGGTGAGACGGCCAAACTGTCTTTGCTGTCTTTCACAAGAGCACATCCGCGAGAGGACGGGATTTCATTATGCCCTGCAACACACACTGGGGCCATGAACGCTCCCAGCTTGTTGCTATGGAGCTTTGACTTGTGTCAAAGAATACATAAGCAGAAACTGGGATGCTTATTATGGATATTATAGAAACAGAGCACGGCCTCGTAGCCAACGCAAGCGGGCGAGATAGCTCGGCTTACCGGACTGTTCTCTTATCGCGCGTGGTTGGGTTTGAAAATGAAATGTGCTGCAGGTGAGATTTCTTTTGGGGGGGCGGGGGTTCCTGCACATGTTGTTCTTTCATAAGCGGTCCCTTCCTTCTCATTGGGTACATCTCAGTATGTGTTCTGCAGACTCCAACTGGGACGCTAAAGCTATTATCTAAATAAAATCCAAATCTTCTGATCCTCCTTGTGGCAAGGCTGATTGCATCGGAAGACAAAAACAAAAAAAAAAAACAGAACCTCATCCAAAACATTCGCTTTGGATGAGGTTCTGTTTCTGTTCACAACACAGTGTTAAAGACTTTCGTTCCTAAAATGGAAAAGTTCCCCATTGTTTTGCCTTTATGACTTCACTAAAATCGTTATCAGGTTTTTATAGTCCTCACATTAGTAACTCAGTTATTGATCTTATCTTAATAAACGTGGACTGCTGTGAGATTCTCATGCTGTCATAACCTTGAGTAAAAATACTATAAAGTATTTATACACACATTTCAAACATTATTTATGCTACTGCTAAACATAGCACTAGCATAAAGAAATTCCCGTGCACCACCGTCTATTTGCAGTTCAGTATTTTCAGATTCACCTACTGGATGTAACGTTGTGAGTTTCTTGTTTTTTCGCAAATGTTTTTCTAAAATATTCAAAAGAAAATGCAGCTTGGGAAGCTGAAATACTTAGACGCAATGCTACTTGACATGCTCTCCATGTCAATATGGTTTCCACTAGTGCCATTTTGGCACTAGTGGAAACCATATAGTGCCAAGATGGTTTCCACTGTACGTTTAGCATTTTCAGATTCTAGCTATTAGAGGGGAAACTTCCTTAATCTTCACCTCCACTATTTTATTATTATCATTTTCTTTTAAAATAATGTCTATTACTGTTATTAATTGTTCTTTTGTTTTTGCAAAAGTGCCCGCTGTCAACCAGTTTCATAGAAAATGATCTACAAGACTTCAGATCTCAGAAAAGTTAGAACAATGTTTGAGATATTCTCCCTCTTATTATTGTGGGATTTTGCAAGACGAAATAAGTTCGGTCATCTTTACTGACCTAAAACAAGAGATGTTTAGTCTGATTTAACTGCAGATGGCGAGAAAATAAAAGTCCATGTGTCTTTTTATTCGGTATAAACTTCTGGTTTCAGCTGTGTATATGAATGTTTATCCAAGAACAAAAAAAGTGGAATCAAAAAATCCCTTCAGCATTAGATTCTACTTCAGACAGATTTGGTTCGTACTGACGGCGCCTCTGCTTGTCCACACTACCCACTCAGCCGTTCAGCTGGTGAGCCCCAGAGAGTCCCTCACGTCAAAGAAAAGCTGCATGTGGAACAGTTAGAGGTTTGCCTCACGCTCTGCAACATCCCTTTTTAATGCGATCTCCCCCAGTCTTCAGTCTTTGGCTCGGTGCAGATGACACGCCGTCTTTCATATTTGTTGCGCTCCGAGAAGCTGCTTCCCTCAGATAATACACCGGCGTCCTTTGGGACACTCCGGAGGCTCCGGGCAGGCAAGATGTGCTTGTCTGATAAAAGCAAGTGATGTTTACAAGTCTAAACATTCAATGATATCCACTTGACTTTTTGTTTGCTGATTCACGCTTATTTGGTGTCTCAAAAGGGGTGCAGGGGGGTTCCCATCCGTCTGCTAAACCGCAGTTCAATTGTTTTTGGGAGGTATTTTACATTTGTCATGAAAAAGTCAACCGCCCCAAAAGAAACAAATTCTGCTCCAGTGTATAATAAAATAGGCGTGGCTGCTTCCTGATTTGACACTTGCTGACTTATTTTCCTCCTAAACAGTCAAACCTAATCAGTTCTCTAAATATGGACACCTCAGCATGAGCTTTCGCTTGAGAAACAGGAAATTGGCAATAAAATCTATTTCCTGGAAGACCTTTTTTTTCTTTTCTCTCTCTCTCTCTCTCTCTCTTTTTCTTGCTAAAGAACAATCCCGAGGAACTGTCATCAGAAGGAAGCTAATTGGAGAGTTCCTAGTGAGAGAAATTATGTCTAAAAAAAGTTGATACGGGCTGAGATCTCTCCGGATTGTTGTGACGGCGCAGGAACAGAAAAAACTGGAGCTGCTTAGGAGGTGAGGGGATATTTCCTCCAGTGCGACTCTCTAAAAACCCCTTGGACTCTGAAAGTAGTCCCTAATGTCATTTTTGAAGCACCTAATTTGGAGCTGAACTGCTTCCACCTTTAATAAGATACTAAATTAAACTAATATCTGCATTTAAACAGCACGATGTGGCCAAAAATTGCGAGTCCTTTCTATTATTCAGATGTCTTCTAGGTACAGTGAAGAGCCAGAAGAATGAACTGCTCCCCACAGAGCCACAGCCATTGAACCGCAGCTGATAAGCTGTAAGACTTCGCAGCGACGTCCTCTCTCCTTTGCTCCCCACAATACTCCGTTTTATTAGGGCACACAGTTTAAAACGGGGAGACGTCGAGCAGAGAGGGGAAAACGCCACAAACACATTGTTGGTCGGTTACACCCAAGGATGAAGTCATCCGTCAAAGGCGATCCAGCAGAGGCAGCGAAGTGGAGCAAAAAAAAAAAAAAAACACGATTCCCCTCAAACCAGTCTATCAGCAGAGACGCGCTTCTGGCCTTTATTTTACGGGAAGTCGCAGACGTGCGGCGCGTTGGCCAACTGCACACTGTTGCTACATTCCTGTTAACCCCGGCTGCAGCTCTGAAGAATGTGAACGAGCTCAGAGAGCATGGATTTAGGCCCTTGTGTGCGCTTGGCTTTAGTGCTGATGCTTCTGGGTTAACGTGGCCAGCCCTCGGCTGCGTTTAGAGTCAAGGTTTCTGCGTTTAGAGGGCAACTCGGCATCTTCGCCGAGTTGCCCTCTTTATGTTATAGGTGGACATTATTTAGATGTTAACAGCTTAGCAGGTGTATTTAGATATAAGCACAGCATTGTTTTTTATTGCTTTTAGCTCAAAGCAATAAAAGCCTTGAAAGTGAATCAGCTCAGTCGATTCTGAGCTCCAGCTTTTGTAAGTTCTGTCCTTTTGTGTTTGATTATAAAACATTTACAGTCTCTTCCTCAAAAATCTGGCTACCTTTCAATAAAATGGAACAATAATATCCTTGTAAGACCTCCAATCAGATTGAAAGGAGGAAATGTTGGATTTCGTAGGGTTAGGGTTTCACCTTTTGCAATCAGTGTCAGATGTTTGTATTTCTAGTATTTGCAAGAACAGATTTTTATTTTCACAAGCGTTTTTACTGAGGAGAATTTTGAGAACTTAACATTCTTAACATTAGAAATATTTCTAATGACAGACACAGATCAAGCTCATTTGGATCCATTGTTTTATGCTTTAAAACTTGAAATCGGGGTTAAGCGTCAAACATTTGAATGTATTTAGACTTGTTCTTATGGAACCACAGCACTGCAGTGCCTTCGTATGACATTTTGTTTTATTATTCTAATAAAACAAAATGCTCTCATGTTCGCTGTAAACACTAACCCAAGAGCTTTCAGAGGCACCGTCTTTTTACATTGTCTAATTAGACAGTCACATTGAAGCTCACAGGCTAAACTAGCAGAGCAGCTCCACCACATGCGAATGCCCCTTAGAGAAGAAAGTGAGATATAATAGAATAATAACGGACTGGATCATTTATTAATGCCACGCAGCTCCTTTGTTGATTGGGAGCCACACAGCGATTAACCGGTTTTTCTTTTTCTTTCTTTTTTTTTTTGTCCTGTAAATGCAGTTCCTGTGCCTGAAGAATATCCGGACGTTCCTGGTGGCGTGCAGCGACTCATTTGGAATGAAGAAGAGCGAACTGTTCGACGCCTTTGACCTTTTCGATGTCAGGAACTTTGGCAAGGTAAGGGAGGCACTTGCCGGCAGTCATACGGTGACATTTTGGCTTGGTTTTTGGTAAATGAAGGCTGCCTCCTTCCCCGCCGTGCACGCCAGCTGTCCCCAAAGATGCGCTGAATAAGACAAGCGAGCCTTTATGAGTGTGTGGAAGCAGAAAAGCAGCTTTAACATTACTAATAGGTAAAAGAGCTCTTCTCTTTTCACCACGTCATTCCAGATTTAAATTTACAGCGAAAGCGTTGATGTGTAAAAACATGCCAACTATTGATTTTATTAATTAATCAAAATTTTGGTTTTTGAAGATTTCATTTTTGGAAAATCTGGACTTTGTTTTTCCACCAATGCACTCTGAACTGCTGACATCAGTCCAGTTCAGAGTGATGCCACCATCTTGTTTTTACGGCTTCTATTTATTTGGGTTTTCATTTCAGGTCAACTCGGCATTACAATGAAATAAATATAAGGGTCAGGCTAAGATTCTTGTTTTAGAAATCTAAAATAAAGTCATGATGCCACATCGCCCTGAACCACCTTATATGCTTGTTTAGCAAACACCAGAATGGTATAATATCATAGCTATTCAGTTGTGGCATTCAGTGTTTCCTTCTTCTGCCGGTAGACACCGGCAGAGGCCGTGTCGCAGCGTTCTCCCCACACCTGAAATCTAATCCGAAAACTGAAAAAGCAACGGCGTGACCCAGCAGTTCAATCGCTTCCTCTCATTAAAGTGAAAATGCTCCAGCTTGCTGGCTTTACAAGGGTTTAAAAAGTGGGGCCTCTGGTTCATTACTTGTAAAAGGCTCTTATCCTTGATTTGCAGGGCTGAGAAAGTGTCTGTGGCTCTCCGACAGCCCTGGCGCTGGCCACAAGACGTTCCCCAGAGGTTTAATTAGAAATAGCAGCCTTTAGCTGACGATAGCATGCTACAGGCTTCTCCGATGCCGAGCTGAAGAGCTTTGGGTTCGTTTTGTAGCGTTATTTTTCATCAAAGCGATGCTGATTTCTTGTGTCTGCGTTTGAGACTGAAGTTTGAAGGAAGACAGGAAGTAGTTCTTGTCCGTTTGGATGTTGAACACGACGAATAAAAGACGCCGTCAGCCTGAGAGTGAATATTCAACTGCAAAAACTTTCGATAAGCTTTTTATATGGAAGCATTTTGGGTACTGGTTTTGGTGGAAATAAACAAAAACGTCGCAATGTCGTGGCTGGCTAACCATTAGCTAGCCACCAACATTTAGTTTGGAGATAATTGTCAGCAGTCCACTGCTAATGGACCGCAATTGTGTGCCGCTTGTTCAAAATCTAAAATACGCTTAGTCACCTAAACTGAACCGGCTAATTCTGTAGTGAAGAGAGATTTGATATTTATGAAACCTTCAGTCTATTTGTGAAGCACAAAATGGCAGAGATGTAGCTGCACTGCTAGAGAATTGATGTAACTCAAATATCAGAGCAAAGAACTTATAAAAAGGGCTCTATGTTCCCTGCACTTATAAAAATTCACACTCAAAGATGTGACAGGACTTCATGTGTCACAAAAATCCCCTTTTCCTTCCTCATGTTTATCCCCACCTAACCAACATGTTTGACTTGCGAATCAAAAGACTAGGCTTGCTACTTCAAATGCAGCCTATACTGGGTAAGTTAAGCAAGTTCCACCTGGGCAAAGTGATTTTGCCTGAAGCAACTAATTTCTCCTGTTAAAAGAAACAAATTTAGCTAAAGCGGCTGCATGACTTGCACATGCGTTAGTTGCTTTTGTGTCGCTGAACTTCCCCTTTTTTAGGGCAAATGTGCAAGTCAGGTGGCAACACTGTTCCAGCGAAAGGTTTATGAAAGACAGCAGCTTGTGTAAAGCAAGCCTGTGAAACCGTTGCATCCTTTTGTTGTCGGCAACAGCACTCGTTGGCCAACATTGTGAAACTGTGTCTGCTTTTCAACTTTTCAGCTTATCGGTTGGATCATGATGAGCAGAACCAGGTTTCCTCGGTGTGGAAGACTCACATTTTAGCCAATATCTAACACTAAACCTTTGGTTGGTGTAATTAACGAAGCGCTATTTTTATCAGTGGTTAATAATGTAAAATGAATAGACGGTTAAAAAAAAAAACAAACAATTCTTGAAGGAATAAAGATGTGAAATGAGAAAGGCTTTAGACACAGACAGCAGCACATTTTTTATTTTTTTTTATCTCCGTTGGCGCACACGGCTGAATAGGCAGCTGAGAGAATTAAGGCGTCTTTTTCTTAATTCAGTCATTTATAATTAAACCATTTTTTTGGACCTCTGGCAAGTTTCTTTCTGCGTTTTGCTGTGTTGCTGAGTGAGAATATGCAAATACGGATCTTTATCCTCGCTCTCGGGGAACAGAACAAACAGAAAGTTGCTTTTTATTGTTTTACTGTGTTTTGCTCCTTGTAATGTTTTAGTCTTTCTATGTTTTTCCATTTACATGCCTTTCCAAGTTTGGTTGCTTTGTTTTCGAGAAGATACTAGCTCGTCTCATGTTTTTTAATGCTTAATTTGAACAGAAAAATTCAAGCCTGCTAGCTTAGCCTAGCCGGAAAAACAATAGGTTGAGGTTTTCAGTGAGTGAACTATCTTCAGAAGGGTTTTGTGTAAATAGTGTGTTTATTTAGCTCATGTTACAGCTACAAACTGAATTGTGTTTTTCTGAATTTTTAACAGGCTGAGGAAAGCTAGCACATAACTGTGAAGCGGGAAATAAAAAAACCATTGCTATCAAAAACATCTTGCAGAGCATCATCGAGACATGGCCGTCCACATGAAATGACACGGAGAATATTAAGTGTACGACCCAAACTTCTGACCCAAATACAATTGAAAATCTATGGAAATACTTGAACATTTCAGTTCCTTGAAGTGCCTGTTAAAGACCTAAAATACTTTCAGTCTGTGGTGACAGTCAGCTATTGACTCAGGGTGGATGAATACAAATGCACACCACACAATTGTATGTCACTTCTTACTAAATTATGTGAGATTTTTCTTTAACAATGTGGTTTTCAGTGTCTCTGAGCCATTATACTCTGAACGATCAATTTTGAGTTTTGCACCGAACGGCAATTTCACTCAGCTGCTGCTGAGCACTTTGATGATTTGAAGTCAACACGTTGCCCAAAGTGAATGTAACATACCGAAATCATAGTGCCTGCTTGTTGGCAACGCTCGCTCGGCTGGTTCTGCACAGGCTAATGGAGAGAGGAGAGGAGCTGCCATTCGCCGTCACTCCTACTGCCATTCAGCGCCGTTTCCTCGGCTTTTTATTTTAAAAATAGCTGCCGGACTGCTCTTGAATAAAACATAATCAGCCCCTGTTTGTTTTTAGTGTTTGTTTTATGATCTTGATAGAGTCGGTTTGAGGAAATGCAATATGAGGAAACAACTGCTCTGTTGGCTTGAGTGGTGACTGCGACTGTTTAATCTTGGAGTTATGACTTTTTCAATTTAGTCGTTAGAACGGAGCAACAAAAAATAAAAAACGCGATTATTAATTAGGCTCAAAAAAAAAAGTCACTCCTAGGCAAATGTAGCAGCCTTGGAGTGTTTCTGAGGGAAACTGTAGCTGCATTACTCTGCTTTTGGAGAACATCAAAACAAACTGAGCAGGTCTAAACTGTTGCCTCAGTGCAAAACATCTGGTTTGGACATCTGTTTTGTAGGTACGTGAGGGGTTCTGGGTTCTTTAGGGAGAAGAGAGAATTGGCTTTCAGAAGCCATGCAGATTTAGACCCACGCTAATCCACACCTGGCAGAAAGAGGATGTGTGGGAGAACATCATACATGTGGTGCAGACTATTTAGATCCAATGAAAAGCCACATTATGGTATTATTATCAATGCATTTCTTAAGCCTGTGAAAGTATTTGGTGACAGAAGCACTTTAGATATTGCATATTAAAAGTGATCTGCTCTCCGAGTTTCTACATCTACACTGTCGCTGTTACGAGGATGGTGCTGGAAATTGTTCCTCTTTCCCGTTTTGTACTTTAGCCTTTTTGCTTGCATCACATCCTACTCTTTCAGTTACAAAATGACACTGTCTGCAGCTGCTTGTGAAGGATCAATCATGAATCAGTTTGTAACCATCAGGGGGATGTTTCAGAGCAACCACGTTTTAAATTAATGTTCATTAGAACAATGTTGAAAAGAGTTATCAGAAATATTATCAGTGGAAACAGGGTCTAATATTAAGCTTATGAAAAAATGTAATCATATATGTCTGGAACAGTTCTCAGTTATAGCTTTTCTTCAGCTATTTCAAGTTAAAGAATCCCTGGAAAAACCTTCGGCAAATCAATAAGCAAGAATAATCAAAACATGATTGGAGAACATCACAATATTTATTGCAAACATGTTAACAAAAGCAACAACGTCAAAGCCTCCACCATTTTTAAAATACTTGTGCTCCGACTATCTAACTGCTAGCCGCTAGTTCGTAGCTTGTTCTGACTAGCCAACTGCTAACCTCTAGTTCGTAGCTTGTTCTGACTAGCCAACTGCTAGCCGCTAGTTCGTAGCTTGTTCTGACTAGCCAACTGCTAGCCACTAGTTCGTAGCTTGTTCTGACTAGCCAACTGCTAGTTCGTAGCTTGTTCTGACTAGCCAACTGCTAGTTCGTAGCTTGTTCTGACTAGCTAAGTGCTAGCTGCTAGGTCATAGGCTTCTATTGCTGTTAATTCCCTCCTATTCAAAATGCATAATTCTGCCCTAGCAACGGTTATTCTTATACTATTTGTGAAAACACTAACAGGAAGTGTATTCAATGCTCTTTAAGGAAAAGTAAAATAGGACCACCTTAGATTTCGACCAGCATTGACACCGCTATATTGACTTTCAGATTCTTTAAAATAAATTTGGCTCAAAAAATACAATGGGCAAATGTGTTTTTAAATATTGTTAAATATTATCATGGCAGTGTTAAAATTGTAAACTGTAAACATTTCTTCATTGTGTCTTGGTGTGCAAGCTTGAATTGTGTCAGAAATGTAAAATCCATCCATGTGTTGTGACATCCAGTGAAAAATCCACTGCAGTCACATTTTCTGACAGTGAGTGACTAAGTGTCTCCATTCCCTTTTCCTGCAAAGTCCAGCTTGGTTTAAAATAGAACCAAAGTGCTGACATGAGCTGTCCATCCTCACTGTCATATGACGGACAGTTTTCCTGTTCTTAAGGAAAATAACTCGTCATTGTCAGATTTAAAGGTGAAGCAAACAACTCGAGCTTAAGGAGTGCTTTGACCACCTTTTGACAAAATTATGCTGTTGCCTGTGTATTTATGAGATAAATTAGACATATATTGACAGTTATTATCTTACTATCTTTATTGGCTTATTAGTAATCCAACTAACATGTAAAATCAAGTGAACAATAGATACAGGAGTAGTTCCAGACCACGCAGCAGCTTCCTTTAAAACCGCTCCACTCGTATGTTTGAAGAATGTAAACAATCTCCTGATAAGAATTTAGCGCGGCATGTCGTTTTGGCAGGGGGTCAGTCGACTCACGTACTTGTATCTGGATCAACACATGTGGATAGTTAAGTGGGAGTTTATTTAGATAGATATGTGCAGCGTCAAATGTTAAGATGAGTTTCTCTTTTCTTTCCTTTTCAAAGTGAGGGGTACAAAATGGTGTTTAGAGGAAAGCAGAAGTGAGAGGTTATTGATAGGTGCCTTCTTCCTCAGTCGACTGTGATAAATTTAAGTGGAAACTCACTAAAGGCTGATTCATCTGCTGCCTATCCACCCTGTTATTTCTCTCCCCACCCCTCTGTCTCTTTCCATTGTCCTTCAGCTGTGCTCTCTGCAGAGGATCTGTTTGGTCAGATATCATGTGTCTGCTATTTGCTAATGGATACTCTGAGCTCATCTTCACACCGTAGAGCTGAACTGCAGGAACAGTCTCCCACCCTGGACATTAAAAGGAACCCTTTAGAAAGCTGAATTCAGTATTACGTGTTCATATTGGCTGATCTTGGCCTTTTTATTTACAGAAGTAGGTCATCATCACAGCGACGGAGTAGATTAGCAGAGGAACCTTTACGGATTGGTGTGGGAGGTTCCACCATTTAACTTTGAAGGTGTCTTTGTCTCTTAAACCTGCAATTAAATTGCCAGACTTATGGAGTCATAACCCGCCTATAGCTGTCTTACTTAGAATGAGTTTTATGAAGCGTTACTTTTTGGATCTTATGGCTTTTTAGCCAAACACAACATCAGATGTTGGTGATGGATTCCCTACTTTCAATCAGGCTTTAGTTGCAGAAATACATGCAAAATAAAGTGTGTTTTCTAATTAAGGGCAAGTGAATGAATAGACAGTATGTGGGAGAACAAATGAAATCTACTATTGTATAGAGCAGAGGTTCCCAAACTGTGGGGCGCGCCCCCTGGGGGGAGCGCCGTGACATTGCATGGGGGGCGGGGGAAGCCGTCTGGATGAAAAAATAAACAAAAAAACATGAACGATGTCTGCGCTGGGTTTTTACCTTAGAATGGCCAACTCTCTGTTATTCCTGTGTCAATTTGATACAGTAGAGGCTTCCACACTTCTCATATCTGTTTTAACTTTTATCAGCAGTTAAAACTGTTTAATCCGTTGTTAACATGTGGTAACCTGTTTTTCCGAGCCGCCTTTAAACGCAACATGAGCGCTACGACGCTCGCGCTGGGTTTACGCCTCTGCGGCAGTGAAGGAGACCTGCTGCTGCTGGGCGGAGCTACGTAGGTTTGTGTTAGAATCATGGCAGCAAACCTGCAAAACGCAAAGAACTTTTCACAGTTTTTCCCTCCAAACTAACCGACTGAGTTGAGTAAAGCTGCTGGATGCAGGTAAGGTTAGCCAAATGATGACGAGCTGATATCAATACATCACCTTAAGCTTAACAAGTAGCCTGTAGGCTACCGATGTTGTTGTCTATGTCCAGCTACGTACATTAATTTTGCCCCCAAAAGAAGTCGACGCCCCCCCTCCCCAACACACGTCGTTCAACCAGACAGCTATTTGTAATCCATAGGGGGGGCCCAGAAAATGTTTGGAAACCACTGCACTAATGTATGAGGCTAAATGTGACATTTTATAAATCGCTGTATTGGTCACGGACTACAACCTGATATCAAGCAAGGCTGAGGCAGCAGTCACTTAAAACCAATGTTTTTGTTCAATTTTGAGAAAAGAATTGCAGTAAAATCAGAAGAAGTGTGGGGTGTTGTTGATTTTTTGTAAATTTTGCAGAGTTGTGAAAAACTGGAGGCACTTATTGATGCAATTTGGAGTCTGGAGGGCCACATAAAAAGCTACAGCGGGCCACATTTGGCCACCGGGCCTTGAGTTTGACGCATGTGGACTAAAGTGTTAGATTTATGACTCCAGTCACAAAACTCAGAGTTGCCATAGCCTAAATGACAGATGTTTGTGGTAACACCTGCAGCATGTATCGGGATCCTGTGATGGATTTTCAGTGTTTTCTAGTAGAAAGAGTTAACAGCAGTAAGTCTCTTTTTTTTAATTAGTGCTGCCATTGAGTAAACAGCACACTGGAGCTCTGACCCAGAGAGTCGTATGTTCTTATGTTAAAGGGTGAGTTTGATTTGTTTGCCAAGGATATTTGTGGACTGTGTCGCTAATAACAAATCATAATCTTTCAGTCTTTTCTGTAGCGTCATGATAACGACCACCGGTATGTTTCTCAAACAAAAACGAGTATCTAATAACTAATAACTAAGAAAATACAACAACAAAAAAATATATCTTTGACATCTTGTGCAAATCCTCTGACTTAAATTAAGAATCTAACATATTCCTGAACCACTTACATTCCACTATAAAGAAAATGTGTTGACCATTTATGCGTCATTTCTAACCAGAGTTTTCTTCAACAACAGAGACTCTGAAGATCCTTCAAAATATAAGCATTTCCTGTTTGATTCTTTCGACAGGTGAACTTTGATCAGCAACGCCTGTTTATATTTTAGGTCAGTAAACATTGTACCTTGTTCATTTTCAAATTAATGCTCAACTGTTAATTTGTTTAACATAGTTGAAATGGTTGTTCTGATATGTTAAATGTGCACGTGTTAAATTATGCTTCAGGGTGTAGATTTTTATCCAACGTCAATTCTGTGTATTGGGCCCAAAGGGTGATTTAATGAGAGAATATAGACGGACTAGAACCTGTAAAAAATGACTCGGCTTTAAATCTGTGCTGCGTCTTTGTTGTCGTAGAACAGCTTTGATTTGTGATGTTATTTCAGATGTCTCTAATAAGGAATCTCAACAGCCTGCTCGTTGCCTGATTTTTTTCTTCTTCTTCTAGAAGAGCACAGCAATGGTCATACATTTGAAATTCTTTATTTCGTGTCTTTGTCTGACTCGTCTGTGTCGCATCACTTAACCTCGGCTCCAATTTGCTTTGAATTCGGCTCAAAACTGTTTGCCAGAACTCGCTGCAAAGCCGCCGTGCTGAAAGCTCTGTGGATAATTCATGGGCTTCCAGTGGCTACGTGTCAGCTGCTCCCACTGGAAACACACTTAGGTTTGCCCATGTGTGAAGGCAAACACACGAGCATTAATGCACTGACCATGCACAATCACAGCTTGCTGACAATCACTCGGGGCTCTGGGCCTCCTGGCTCTGAGGTTGCTGGTCACAGAAATGGTTTTATCGCTCAAGTCATTTCAGAAAAGGGAAGAAATAGATTCAGATTATTGCTGTTTCAATCGTTTTCTATAGAGTAGATTATAGGTAGCTAAAAATGAACCAAAACTAAAATTAGTATCTTAAGCTAGAATTAGCAATTTAGCTAATTTTGACTTAAAAACTAAAGTTACTGAATGACATTTTCAACAGCTTTAAGATACAAAATGTACCCTGGATTCTCTATACATCAAAACAACTCAAAAGTGATTTAGCATTTGTTTTAAATTTTTTTGAAATAATAATCCTATTAAAAAATGTATAAAAAACAAAATGGACCCTTGTAAAGTGTTGTTTTTTTTCTGTGTTGTGTAATCTGTCTAGTCCAGTGGTTCTTAACCTGGGTTCGATTGAACCCCAGGGGTTCGATGAGTCAGTCTCAGGGGTTCGGCGGAGCCTCTGCCGCGGAGGTAAAGACACTTGTGTAAAGTCGTGATGACGCGCCGCTTTGTCATCACTTGCTGCAGAGGATCACGTTACATTGCTGAGCCAATCAGTGCTGCGGAGGAGCACTGATTGAAGGAGCTCCACTCTCAGCATGGATTTGAACTTCTGTCTTTAATTACTTCAGCAAAGCTCAACGTTTTTACCAAATTCTGTAGCTTTTAGTGTACTTCTAAATCTGCTCCTTTGTCGCATCTTTTCTGGCCTGCTACTTACTGCCTCTAGCGGCGAGGGGGCGGTAACACAACTAATATAATTGCATTACTAAATCAGAATACCGCAAAGTCTTTATTATTTATTATTAATTTTTCATTCTCTTAAGAATGTAGAGCTAATTACATGATCTAAACAAGACATTAAAGTGGTTCCAGTTTCTCTCGAAGGCCAACCTGTTGAAACTGTGGCAGATTTTAAATACCTTGGGTCGTTCCTGGACAGTCAGCTCAACTTTGCTGAAAACACTGACTATATTTTGAAGAACTGTTCTCAGAGACTCTACCTTTTAAGAAGACTTGGTGATCTTGGGGTGACCCAACTAAAGTCTAGTTGGGTCACCCCTATGTTTTGAATTTGAGGGGGGAAAAAAATCATATTTTATTTATCACTGCAGAAGGGTTCAGTGAATGCGCATATGAAACTGGTGGGTTCGGTACCTCAAAAAAGGTTAAGAACCACTGGTCTATACCCAAGGATTGCCCAATTCTCCAGTCAATCCAAATACTGACCACTTTTTAATTTTCTGCAATAAACACATAGTTATTTTCTCTTCAGTGCTCAAATGCATTTTTCTTTTTCGAAACCTGTGGAAGAACTGCATCTAAAACCAGCTTAACGACCCACTACCAGCCGAACTACTGCACGCTTAGCAAAACGGTTTAACTGAAGTCACTTCTTGCAAAGTCTTTGCCGTGTTCACATTTCATAANTTTTTTGAAATAATAATCCTATTAAAAAATGTATAAAAAACAAAATGGACCCTTGTAAAGTGTTGTTTTTTTTCTGTGTTGTGTAATCTGTCTAGTCCAGTGGTTCTTAACCTGGGTTCGATTGAACCCCAGGGGTTCGATGAGTCAGTCTCAGGGGTTCGGCGGAGCCTCTGCCGCGGAGGTAAAGACACTTGTGTAAAGTCGTGATGACGCGCCGCTTTGTCATCACTTGCTGCAGAGGATCACGTTACATTGCTGAGCCAATCAGTGCTGCGGAGGAGCACTGATTGAAGGAGCTCCACTCTCAGCATGGATTTGAACTTCTGTCTTTAATTACTTCAGCAAAGCTCACAGTTTTTACCAAATTCTGTAGCTTTTAGTGTACTTCTAAATCTGCTCCTTTGTCGCATCTTTTCTGGCCTGCTACTTACTGCCTCTAGCGGCGAGGGGGCGGTAACACAACTAATATAATTGCATTACTAAATCAGAATACCGCAAAGTCTTTATTATTTATTATTAATTTTTCATTCTCTTAAGAATGTAGAGCTAATTACATGATCTAAACAAGACATTAAAGTGGTTCCAGTTTCTCTCGAAGGCCAACCTGTTGAAACTGTGGCAGATTTTAAATACCTTGGGTCGTTCCTGGACAGTCAGCTCAACTTTGCTGAAAACACTGACTATATTTTGAAGAACTGTTCTCAGAGACTCTACCTTTTAAGAAGACTTGGTGATCTTGGGGTGACCCAACTAAACTCTAGTTGGGTCACCCCTATGTCTTGAATTTGAGGGGGGAAAAAAATCATATTTTATTTATCACTACAGAAGGGTTCAGTGAATGCGCATATGAAACTGGTGGGTTCGGTACCTCAAAAAAGGTTAAGAACCACTGGTCTATACCCAAGGATTGCCCAATTCTCCAGTCAATCCAAATACTCACCACTTTTTAATTTTCTGCAATAAACACGTAGTTATTTTCTCTTCATACCAGTTTAACACAGAAACATAACCTTAAAACATGCATCTATTAATCTATGAATTTTGCGTACTGTTGAACAAAACATCAGTTCCAAAGGCATGCTTTTTTCCCCTCTATTCCTCGAGAAAATGAACCAGTTGACTTGTACTGGTTTGTAAATGGTAATTGCTAAAGTCAGTGCTCAAATGCTTTTTTCTTTTTCGAAACCTGTGGAAGAACTACATCTAAAACCAGCTTAACGACCCACTACCAGCCGAACTACTGCACGCTTAGCAAAACGGTTTAACTGAAGTCACTTCTTGCAAAGTCTTTGCCGTGTTCACATTTCATAAGCATTCAAATAAATGCGTGAACTGATCTCAACTGGTGTAAAGGCAGCGGTGTGAAGGGAGTCATGTAGGAATTGGAAAAAACAAAACAAAAATAACCTCCATTTTCCTTCATACAGTTCTCACACAAAGGTAAAAAAAAAAGAAAAGAAAAGAAAAAACCTCTTCTCACAGCATATTTTGCAACATTCAAAATGCCACATTCATGTCTTTAGCAAAAACATGGATATAAGAGGTTTCTCCATGTGTTTGTGCTGTTTTCTGTTGTGAGTGTGTGTAGAAGGGACTCTCATGGGGACTGACTCATCTCCAGATTCAGCAGCAGGAAACAGGAAGAGGAAACAGTCACATCAACATCACACCGGTTGTTCTCTGTCTGAAAATTCAAATATTATTTAATGTGTAACGGGAGAATAAAAGGTGCATTCATGTTGTAAGAAAAAAAAACTGTATTCCCAGTGGATCTTAAACTTTTATACACGAGGCCAAAAAACCTGGCTCTTCCTATGTTCTGTGTAGATATTTTGTGGGCATGTAAGGCCAAAACAATTGAACTTCCACGCCGTCCTCTTGGTTCCTGTTACTGGTCACGGGGATCGGGAAGTTGAAGTATAATGCGTAAATGTGTCAAAGTTTAAGACCCCAGGAAAAAAAAAAGAAGAATCCTGTGCTGCCTGGGAAATCGTTATAAAGGAAGTTTTTTTTTTTGTTCCAGCTTTACTTCATACCAGCTGAAAATCAGTTTCTCAAAAAGTTAGAAAATAAACAAACAAATAAACACCACATCTATAGAAAGGTGGGAAGTTTTTCATACCAACCAAACCACAAATGGGCCCGTGATTGTTATCAAGGTTTTCTGAAGTTTTCAATCTGGCCAAAATTTGATATATATATATACATATATTTTAAAAAAGCTCATGGTTTAAATGTTTTTAATAAAACTCAAGCAAAAGCTCCAGTACCACTGGTGTTTTTTGTTTTGGGTGTCTGTAATGAAGTTTCCCTTTTCCAGGCCTGTTGTCCTGCTGGCTATAAAAAGGCTGAAACACGTTTCCTTCACTCAATAAGATAACTGGAATTATCTGAAGTACGGAGGACTCCTACTTCACTACGATTCACTATTCTAGTTGCAGATTTTTCGGAGAGTGACTCCAAATTATTCCTGAAAAATCCTTTGGTAGATTTTTTTTTTATTGCAGTATAAAATATAAAATATTTGAAAAAAAAAAAAATGCAGCTTGGGAAGCTGAAATCCCTATAGCCACAAAGTTATTTGACATGCTATTGGTTGGCATTTGCAAGTCACAGAAGCTGCATGGAGACATTAGCTTCTGCTATGGTACAACGTGGGTTTAATAGGTGTATATTCCTACATATTTAAGGGGCAGCATTATGTGTTTTCCAGGCATGTAGTGCCGTTTTATAGCACAATGAAGTAACTATGTTAACTCCAGTTGTTCTAAAAATGCTGTGTATATCAAATATGACTTAAAAGAAATTTGATTTAGAAATTTAACGAACTCTGTCTCTTTAAAAACTCCTGCTCTCTCTGAAACTCCGCTTCCAGGAAATCATCACATTGCTCCTCTTGCTAATTTAAAAAGAAATATCGTGCATCGTCCCCTGTTTGTCGCATTACAGGTTGAATTTCGGTGTCAGCCTTTTTTTCCCAGAGGCTAGTAGTAATAATTAAATTCAGCGAAAATGTAGCATTAAGAAAACATTCACTAAGGCTCATTTTTCCACACTCAAACATGTCTGGCTTGGACCAGATACCTGGCATAATGACATTGAATGTCGACAGAGGAAGGATGGTTTGAGGGTCCCGATTGAGGTGCCAACACACCTGCAGAGCACTCTGGGATTTTTCAGTATTATTAGTGATGCATGTGTGCTGCCTAGCAGCAGGCCGGCTACAGTCAGAATGATCTTGTGAGCCAAATATAATTACACTGCAGGGCCAAATTTGGCCTGGATTTGACACATATGCACTACAATACTGCAGTCACAGGTTTTCCTAATATCATTCCAACTATTCCAGAGAAGTGTATTTACCCGGGAAGTGGTTAACCATCAACAATTAGCCTTTAGATATATAAATATAAAGGCAGGGTGTTTGAGTGACTTGGCTCAGATCAATTCTGTGAATTTAAATGGCACTAGTGAGTGTGAACTGGAGAGCTTATGAACAACCGTCGTTAAGATCAAAGACCAGAAAGACTGATGTGCAAGCCTTCGAACGAACCATCTCAATATTCACTGTCCTACTTTCTGAGAGCTTTACCCCCCCTCCAGCTTCTATAAATGTGGAACTATATGGGCAAAGACCCGCATCTCCTTGCAGATGCACGGAAACACAGCGACGCAGTTGCTCTCCGTTTAAAAAAAAAAGAAGATCTGGTTCAACCAAAACTTTCATAGCGAGCCAAAGCGTATGCCGTTTGATTTAGATAAAAGGCAGTGAGTTATCTGAGCTGCTGGATTCGATGCCCGTTCACCTGTGCTGATTTAAAAGAGGGAACATTTGTGTGTGTGTGAATGCTGACGCTCACCTGAAGTGCCGGATTGCTTCTTTGCCAGAAATGTAAATGCTGCTAGATTAAGGGAAAAAATCATAAGTAAAAACAGCTTGGGCATTTCTTTTTTTCCATTTTCTGCTTCTTTCCTTTCCCTCACGCATCTCACAGCTACCGTCTGGGTAACCTCATGAATGACATGTGCAAACACATTTTGTGCGGCTCCTCTCTCCTGTCTGGTACTGACTAAGCAGAACAGAAAGAGGGAGAAAAGCGCCTCTGGCAGGGAACCAAGACTTCCCTTCTTCTGGCTCCCAATGGTGACTGCTTGTCCAGAGCGTCACTCCGATCGCGGAGCGATCCAAAACGTTCCTAATTTTAGTCTTAAGTTGGTAGTTCAACTGAAGAATGTTAAGCACTGCGAGTTGAGAGGCTTACTTGATGGGGAAAGTTATAGTTGTACTTAAACGTTAGATTAATAAAATTGAACCCTCACCCAACCATCCAACTTTCATGCAGCATGAAGATTTATATGCAGATGTCATACCGCGTGAATCATTGTTTGTTAAAATGGCGGTCAGAACAGCTCTGACCTGTCGAATGTTCAGGAGATTTGGTGCTAAGTGTTTTGACATTTGTTGCAGGAATGTTCAACACAGATTGTTGGATCCTTTTTGGTTTGTCGGGATTCGTCTTCTGTTGATGCAGCTTCTTGCATTCTCAGTATTTCATCTTCAGACAGTTTTTTTTTTTCCCATCTGTTGCGGTAGAATTCAGGCGCAGGCCATAGAAACCTAACATTTTTGCTGCTTTGTAAAAGTGTAAAACTGTGTAACACGATTTAGACGGTTTAATTTAAAAAGTGAAACACCAACTTAACGTATCCTTGGCATGGAAGATAGTTAAAGGTCAAATATGAAATTGTGCAGGTTATGAGACACAATTAAAAGTGCTATTCACCAAAAGTCACTGCTTTGCATGGTGCAGTAATAAATATTTTTTGTTGATTGCTGGAAGGATTTAAAATTCAGAACAGCTCCGCAAAGACAATGTCTAGAATTTCACTGAAAAGTTTTAACTGCAGGACCAACTTTTAGTCGATGCTGTTACCATGGTAACCATTGTTACCATTGATGACCCCTGCCCCTGTCATCTGATTGGCCTCCCCAGTGGCCCCATCTGATGATTGACATGTAACAGCACCAGGTCATTCCTGTACATTATTTGGAATCATTCTAAGCCAACTTAATATCTAAAGAAGAAAAATAATAATAAATAATACATATATGAAAAGAAAATGTATATAACTTTATATAAGTCCATGTGATGACATATATAAATAGATTTATATCAGACACGACACCAGCCTCCTTTATACTTGTACTCATAAAAACAAGCTGAAATTGTTCTCCTGGATGTTTCAGTTGTGCTGCGCTGTGTTGCTACTCACACTTCATACCTGGTGGTGATGGTAAAACACCAATAAGTTATTTACTGATCCTCTAAAAAAAAAAAAAAAATCGTTGTCCGTCAAAGAAAAAAATCATTTTATTTCCAATTTGTAGTCATCAAACGAAGCATTTAGTATTTCTCTGCGAGAACGTTTTTGAAATCAGGTAACATTTCACCAAATGACGTGATTAGAAGACGGCAGAAGTCTGATCGTTTCCTGATCCCGCATCACTTCTCTCGGCCTGCGGGAGAAAAACCCCGCAGAAGCGGATCAGCTGCGCTGGACGCTCCAAAGCCTCTGGTCCGTTAAAGCGTCCAGATCAGAGGTGATACTCTGATCGATATGGTTCGTAGTATGGTTAATAATGAGCTCCACGACGTTCTCTGTGCGTAAAGTTGAAACTGCCTGCACACCAAGTGGTCAGCTGCGCTTTATTACAGTCTGGACACGAAACCAGCGGACTGCTCTCTGTTCTTATCAAGACGAGGCTGAGGAGGGAATCTGACATACTCAGTTAAGTTTTTACTGGTTTTGTTTTGAAAACACCATTAACGTGAGCAGCGTAACTATATATTGTATATTTGTCGATTGTCATCTCATGTGTGATTAATTGGAGCGTAACGGTGGAGCATTTATGCGCATTTATTGCCCTGTGCACTGCGCTTGTTTCTGACTAACGGACTTCAGCGCTTTCATTTCTGTCCTCCCTCACCAGTCAGCTGCTATTCCTCTATTTAAACTACAATAAGTAAATCAACACAACTAGATCACACATTCTCTTAAGTGTTTCTCTGTGTGCTGCAAACTCATTAAAAGCCTGAGCCACCATCAGGCAAATAATTCTGGTCCGACAGGTAACTATTTTTACCTGTCAAATTTCCTGTCAAAACATATTAACATAGACTATTTAGCCGCATTTTTATGCGATTTACTTAATATTCACCTAATTGAATCCAGATCCCATCACACATAAAGCAGATAAATGTACCTAACTTCTTCTCTGTAATGACACAAACCACTGACTGTGGCTCCAATAACTTATAATAAATTAAATGAAATTACCAGCACTAAACCCGCTGGGGTCTGAACGCACAGGCTCACAAATTCTTCCTGGTCGCATCTGCAGAGAAATCCGCGCTGGTTCATCTGTCAGTTGGATCTGTCTGAACCAAACCGAACAACTGAACTCTGCGAGTTTTTTTTTTTTTCTACCCTGTGCGCGGTTCGGCCGTGCGTTTTTTCCAAGGATTTTTTTTCTTTTTCTTTTTTTTCTTTTTCTTTTTTTCATGGTTTCGCTTCTCCAAAACGGACAGATGTTATGTCTGCCGCGCTTCTGAGCATCGCTCACCTTCTGGGTGCGGGAGGGTAACATCTTCACCTCCTTTTGTTAAAACTGCAGGGCGAGTTAAGCTTAATACTTTGCATTCTCTTTAGTTTTCTCTGTTCTGTACTGGAGGC
The DNA here is from genome assembly GCF_000485575.1 of Poecilia formosa. NCBI lineage: Eukaryota > Metazoa > Chordata > Actinopteri > Cyprinodontiformes > Poeciliidae > Poecilia > Poecilia formosa. Next base: position 491,036 of record NW_006800132.1, read on the forward strand.
TGGAGTTAAAGGCGCCATTTCAACTAAAGGTTTGCAATGAGCTTCCTAACCAAGGTGTCCTGTCCATAACTCTTCAACACGCTGTGAGCTCCCGGTGAGAAAGACGCATTTAATTCAGTGTCCATGAGATGATATTTAGAGAGGATTTTTTTAATTGATTGATTTTAGTTGCCTCTGGGATGAACTCTTTGCATAAAGTCTATAATGTCTGCCCATGTGCAACAGTCAGGGGTATTAATTATAGCCTGTCAAATGACGGAGGGGCTTAAAAATGTCCAAGATTTATATATATATATATAATTTTCTTGTATTTTCTTTATTTCTCTTGTAATAAAGTAAATCCACTTCAGTTTATTTATAGCATATTTTCTTATCTTACTTGATAAAAATAGGATTTGTTTAATAAGGTTGGGCTTGTGTGAAGCTGTAATGACTAGTTCAGTTGTTTTGTACCATGGAAAGTGTTGGTTTTTTTAAAAATTGGCTCAAGACCTGTTAAGAACCAGACACAAGACCAATGAGGTTTTTATGCCTTCCTTTTCAAATGGAGAGATCCACAACCTCTAACCCGCTCGGGATCAAAGATTGGTGAGCTCTGCTCAACTCTGGTTGGGAATTTTATGATGACCTTCTTCAGTGAAACAATGCTGAGATAACAGAACAGATGGACCCCTTGAGTGGGAGATTACATCATAAATAAAGAAAGAACCTTAAAGAATAACTGGTCAGAGCCAGTTGGGTAACTGAACACATTTAGATAAAACACTCAAATAAATTGATAAAAACAATGATTAGTTTTACCCAACAGAAAGCAGTCAGCAAGCTATTGTTTTGGAGAACAGCCTTACCTCAGTTACCAAACAACCCAGTGATCATGGATTAGTGGGTCTTTCATTTATGACAAACGTCAACCTCACAAAAACTTAAAGGTGTTTAAGAAAATAGAGAAATTTAAAATCAGTTTTGTAACGTCTTGTTGCAAAAATAATTATGCTTCACAAACCTTATAGGGCCTTTTAGTCTAGATCTATCTCTCTCTCTGGACAACTTTTTATTTTCTCTTCTCAGGATGAAAAAAAAAGATAAAAATTTGCCGTACAAACAGTGCTCAGAAAAGTTCTCCGCGTTCCTCTCTGTGGTTTAAACATCAGAGCTAAGCCACAGCGCTTTGATCCCGCTTTTGGACGACTTTGTAAGGTGAATCTTTCGACATCGCGGATCGCCTGTGGTCAGTTTCCTCTTCCAGATGGGCGAGCCGTGCCGCTCAGATGGAGCTGTGCGTAAGCGTCTGCGTGTGTATTCGGTCCTGTCTCTCCCTCCCCCCTCGGTTTCCCTAAGGCACCTGCTGTTTTGATCAGAAGAAGGGCTAATGAGTGAGTTTTTATTTTCAACAAGTGCAGTTCCTGTCTGATGCTTTTTAGGCAAAACGTTCTCGTAAATTCTTTTGATGAGGTGCCCGGGGTCCCTGAGCTTTAAGCAGCGCCGTGTGGGATTTCACAGGGACGTAAATGTCCTTCTGATCTGCCCGAGTTTTGTTTCTGTAATGCAAGCCTCCTGCCGAGGCCACGTGGAGTACCGCGCGTACATCCGAGTCAACAGCGCTTCTTCCAGATGCTCGAGGCGGGTTGGGGAGGGGTTCGTGTTGCTCTCTAAAGATGGAGGTAGAGTGGGTGGTTGCGCTGCTATTGAAAATGGGGGTGGGGGGACAGTTTTAGAAGCTAATCTCCATCCTCCACACACACAAAAAAATCTATGCTCACCTCAGAATAAAGCGGCTCCTCTGAGTTACGTAATGCCCAGGAAAAAGCAGTTTTGAAATAGCACACCACTGCAGAGGGGGAAGGGGAGCAGAAATTAATTCAATCAATGAAATAATACATGGAGTCAGCCTTGTAATCCATCTTACATGAAAAGCCAAAGTTTGGTTTCTAGTTTCTCTGGAAGAGGGAGGGAAGCATGCTGAAGGGAATCGGGGTGATACAGTATTTATGACTGTGCAGTTAGTGAATGAGAACTATCCACAAGTGACTATTCAATATTCTAATAAGAGGAAGAGCCAAAACGAGGAGCTTTAGGACTGCAACGTTGGCAGTGGGAGAATTTCTGATTTGCCATAAGATGAGCTTTGGCAGCATCTGTACGTATCATACAGCTGAGAAATATTTCATGAAAATAAAATTCTGATTAAAAGAGACCTATGAGGCCTGATTTGCATGTAGTTGGATGTCTGGGAAAAGGAATATGTTTTTATGTGTTTTGGTCTGTCATCCACATGAAAACTCTATTTAAATATCACTAAAACTAATTATTTATGCAAATCTCCGACCAAGGTGGAGATTTGAGAAAACTCACATTTTTGTGTTTGTGTGTTTACATGGGAAAACACAGACTTGGGGTCCAGTCCGCGACACATAACGTGCCAATATAACCACAGTTCTCAATGAACGCCGCCTCGTGTGTTAATAATTATTCTGATACGCTATTTAAAAGTAGTTCAACCAATATATTTGTCAATACAAGTAAACGTCCTAGTGCTTTGTTTAATTCCCAACAGGAAGACGTGGTTTGTTTGAAGCAGTGTGGTTGGCAAAGCAGATTATCGCTTTGCGCTACACTGCCCCCTGCAGGTTTGGTGTGTTTAAAACAACGTTTAGGCTCGAGTTTGTGTGGGTGGTGGATGGAAGCCTTTCTGAAATGATCCCTGTGTATAATATTATTATTTTTTAAACAATGTGGCAGAGGTATTTCTTTTTGTAAGGTCAAAAATAAGACATTCTTCACTCTTTACGGGGTTTATGTCTAAGGTCATCACAAAATACAAGCCAATTAGGAGTTATGTAAATGAGAATAATAATTTAGTAAGAATATTAGTTTTCATGGATTTTGGTAAACCGTCCAGCCTTTATTGTTTACTTCCATTTAATTTTAGTTTCAAATGATCTCATAAGTTTCTGTATTGCAAAACCGAAATCCTGAAATTGTTTTCATAGTGCCAGGATGTGAAGAGATTCTTGTAGTTTTAGTTTAAAAATGTATCTTATAAAACCACTTGTAATCTTTGGAAATTACCGTCCCCCAAAAAGATTATATTCAGAGTTTCTGTGCAGGTAGGATTGGGTTCATAACTGACTGTGAACATGAAGGATCAAGTCAGTAACGACGTCCCATTAAAAATCACTACTTTTGCATGGAAATGAAAACTGGTTCACGTCATTAAAATAAAGACTAGATACAAAATCAAGGTGATTTAATTGGAATTTAAAAAAAAAACCATAATGTGCTGGTTTTATCTTTAAGTTAATCCAAGGCTTTGTTTTGAATAAGCAATCATATTTTACTTTGTGTTTTTCAATTATTCAAGTCGGTCCCTGAGAAACGACTCCGGCTGCACATCGACGCATGACTAATGTGTGGAAACCACCCTTCAGAATTGAAACAGAGAGTATTTAAGTGCTCATGATTACAATGGGGAGTCCTCAGGGTATGCTAATTGATGCTAACCCACTTACGCCATTATGGATTTGACAAGCTGGCTATTTGAGGCGAGAGATTTTTTACCAGCTCAGATCCAGAAGTGGAAAAAGACACATTTGCTGCTTTACGGAGGAGTTTATTGCTGCTTGTTTTGTCTTTTCGCCTTTCTGCTGCACACTCAGACCCAGATTGGGATTTCATCACTCGGTGTGATGTGTCACGTTATCAACATCAAGAAGACCTCTCGCATTACCATAACTTACATCAGAATTTAACATCACTGAGTGGGCGAGTGTCTCCGCTGCGGTTTGACTTTTAGGATTTGGGCTGGTTAGTTTTGTAGTATTTCGGCGTACATCCAGCCTCTCGTGTTCTCCAATGTCCACGCTTCCCAGCAGAACGAGAAGAACAGGCAATAAAGATGTCAATGTTGGATCCAAAAGCAGCACACTAGATAGACTGCCTCTATTTACTGGAATGGAAAATGGGATTTTTAAAAAATTTTTTTTATTTCCCTTCCAGGCATTTTCTGCCTTGACGTTTGATCATGTATTCCTTATTCCACTGAGATCTGGATTTATTGGGACCATCTCATTCAAGGCTCTCGTCTTATAGCTCTGCTCAGCACTGTAATCCAGCAACGACAGAAGGAGCCAGTAAAATGCTTGACATGTATAGCACCACAATGAATTGTGCTGCAAGGTGTAGCAAGATGGATAGCCCATGCTCGAGCTTTTGCTTACACCCAGAATGGCTGTAAATTAAAAAAAAAAAAAAAGTACCAGATCCTTCATTGGAAACTCAACCTCTATATTTGAGGATCTGGAGACTTTAATTCAGAATCCACTTTATTAGCCAGCTTGATTGCCAGTATAATTTTTCATTTGCATGACATGCAGGTTTTCTCCTCGGATTGGTGGTCAGTTGGACCCCAGCACCACAGATCCAGGCTTATCTGGCTTTCCAGGAACTTGATTACACCCATCGCTACCTCAGTTCCTATGAGGAAGCCGTTGAGGTTGTAATTGTTGACCGTGAATCATTTACAGTCTTTTGTAATTATGATCCCACCGATGATTGCATACTGTGTAGGCAATTTCACATGACTTCAAATAGGACGAGTGGCAGTAAGAAAATGATTAAGAAGATGAAATGCCATAAGAAGTCGTATTTGTAGTTTGTCAAGACACAGCTGCATGGAGTTTGATTCCCGAACTTAAAACGTTTGCTGTATGCCTAGCCGATACCTCTCTAAGTACTGTAAAAAAACAAAAGAAGTTGCACCACAAAATGCCTGCATATATGTAAAAAAAAAAGACCAAATAACACTCAGGACAAGTCAAGAGACTTAATTGGGGAATAGTGTAGACCAGGGTGAGGTTATGAAATAATTTCCCAAACTTTGAATGTTGTCCTGTCCCCCATCTGAAAATGAAAAGAGTATATGGGACAACTCCAAGCCTACCAACACATGGCTTTCCACTTAAACTAGCTTTGTCAGACAAGGAGGACGTTCATTTGGAGAGGCAACCAAAAGACCTGTGGTCACTCTGGAGGAGCTGCAGTGAGCCGTTTTGTGATGTTCTTCATGTACTCTAACATTTACACCCAGCTCTTCAGTTAAACCGTAACAATTTTGTTGTGAACAGTGGTTCGTTTTCGCAACACCAGAGACTCTCACACCGGCACTTTTTGAAACCTGGCACCGCAGAAAAAGTACCACAAATAAGTGTGAACTGCTCCACGGGTGTGAAAGCACACATGCTAGAAATGCACTACTTCAGGGTTTATGGTAGGCCTGAATGGGCCGATAACAACAAAAACAATTGCAGATAGCATAGTGCTGTGTTGTGCTTCTTAGCCTGTTCAGTTTAGTTTATTTCTGATAAGGAATACATATGTTACATAAGCATTTTGTTCATGCACATTCTACGACATGCTAAAACGCAGTGCCGTTTAGTAGGTTGGCATAACTGCATTTGACGCTAGGCGTCTCGGTGGCGCTGTCTAAACAGGGAACTTTTTGCCAATCTGAAAAACCGTCAGTTTCTAGGCAGTGATCTTGTGTAAACAGAGCTAAACGTAGCTCTGTGTTTTACAGAATTGGGGCAAGAGTAAAGCAATTGTTTAAAGAAAAAACAGTAGCCCTTTATTTACATTGCCACAAGCTAACCGAAGGTGCTCTTGAAGGGAAAATGGATAGAGCAAAGTACAGTGTAGCTCTGGAGGAACCCCTGGGTGTCAAACTTCAGCTCTTGGACTGCAGCCTCTTCTAATGCTGGTTTCCCCACTAAATGGCCGAGGCTGCACATTAGAACCGTAAGAGTGGAGATTTCATTGCTCATTAGTTCAGGTTGTTTTCTGCCTGCTGCTAAGATTGAGAGCCCCTCCACTGCAGACACTTAACTTCTGGCTGTGAGCCTTTTTCCATTTTGCCTATTGACGAGGCTCGTGTGTATTACCACTCGTCAAATGTGATGTCATCAGCTCGGTTGTTGCCAGGATAACCCTGACTTTTCGACTTTTCACAAATTTATCACTTGTTTTGTTTTGTTTAATCGTTTGTTTGACACGTATCATGAAGATATATAATCATTTTCTTATTTAAATTAATGGGAATTGTTTAATTCAATCACAAAGCTGCTTGTTGTGCTTGAGAAATCGTTTCAAATTTATTCTCAAACTTTCTAAATGGACTCTGTGTTTTTATCGTCTTTGTTAAAATTTTGTCTAACTAAACAGTGTTGTCATGCCAACGTGAAGAAACAATAAGCAAAAGTCTTGAGAATACCTGCCAATACCAATACTTTCTATAAATACAATATCACTTCCATGTTATACCGGGAAAATGCTTGAATATTTCATGTTACTCTTGACATAACTTCAACTTAATTTTTTTCTTATTGAAACTGTAATTAAAAGATGTATGAAAATTAATTATTAAAATGTCATTTTGATAAATAACATACAGGTTAGACCTGCTTAAAGAGCCTAAACAATTTTTTTTTTAAAACACCTAGAGCAATTTTATTTTCCACTCATCTGTCACACAGAGTTATGTGACAGCAGGATGTGTGTGTGTGCTGGTGTGTGTCTCTTGAGGGGTGTCCTGCCGAATCAAACGCTGTGGAGTAAAAATTTAACGGATCGGATGTGTGTGTCGGAGCATCGGTGTGTTCATGGAGAAAACCGAGCGAACGTGCGATCGTACGAGCAAAAGTCCGGCCTAATAAGGCGAACTTAAAGCGCACAGGAAGGGTCAGGGTGAAGGATTTTTGAAGACCTGGTAGCGAGGGCGTGAATCCATGTGTGAGGATGTCTGATGATGAGTGTGGGTCCTGCGGGGCTCCCTGTCCAAGGTTGATGTGATTTACCTGGACAGGGAGAATAACCTCACTTCTGACCCTGTTCCTGTTGAGATGTTATTACGTCTAGAAAAAATAAGAAAAAAAAATACTCAAAGCTTCGTTTTCTAATTTTCCCTATTGGCTATGACTGACTGAGCGATGTATTATTAGACATGAAAGCTGGTAGTGTGAGTAGAATGTTTGAAGAAGCTCGTTGTACGAAGTAATGCCTTAAAAAAATGAAAAAACTTAGCAAGCAATCCGCAGACGCTTTGAGGTCATGTTTTGTTGTAGTTTACATCCTTTAAAACAGGATTAACTCACGTGAACATGAACATGCCACCTTCGTAGCTTCTTTTAGCTGTTCATGGCTAACACGTAGCAGCAGTGATTAGAAACAGCTGAACGTCAAATTGTTCTACTCAGTCTCGTTAGGGTTAGTTTTATTTATGGTTAGATAAAAAATAAATTGTGTTTTTGCTATCAAGAACATTCTATATTAAATAGAGATTGTTGACTTGCACGTCGTGCAAACAACGAATATGAATTTAGGTGTTTATTAGATTAGCAAAATTAGTTTGGCGTCAAACTGCTCACATACTGTATATGTGAGCAGTCTGTCCACAGCTATGTTTTCCTCAACATTATGTTTCTCTCCAAATGTCACAGTAAACTAAGATTCGCAATATCGTTTGTTAGGAGACGTTAAGACAGTGATATCACCGCACAGCTGCAGATAAATCATCTTCTGTTTATATATTTATGAAAAAATTAAGCCACTGTTGCCAACAACAATTTCCCTAAAATTATTTCTTCAGAGAATGGATTATGATCAAATAAAACAAAATCTGAAAACCGTAAAAACTTTTGTACTTGTAGAGGACAAAAGAAGAAGAAGAAGAAGAAGAAGAAGAAGAAAAGAATTGCAGTAGAGAATTTTGGTAGACTTTATGTTCACAAACAACACCTGATATTGGTTCCTTTTGTGTCAAAAATGTGTTATCAGTTAAATTATTAATTAAAATAATGTTTGAGATTACTTTAATTTTAATTCAATCTCATGCCTGAAATCCTTCAAATAAAAGCATGTTGTACAAATGTCTTGTATCCCATAAACAAGTTTACGAGAAAGATGTTTGATTAGGATTGCGACGAACAAAGTCAAAAGACAAATGGCAGTGACTCCTTCAGCATTTTAATCAGCCGTACGCGCGCGTGTGTGTGTGTGTGTGTGTGTATCCAAACACACTAATTATGTATTATAGGCCTTAATGAGGGATGGCACTGATTGTCAAACATTAACTCATCTCCCTCTGAGCCAATCAACTTTTCATTTGCTCTTTGTGGGTTGGAATTAATGCACTGGCTGCATCTGCAAGAAATCCGTGCTTCGCAATCGCGACACAATTTAACAAACACACTCAAACATTTACGGAGAAGTAGCAATAATCAATTTCATGTGCAAACCATGGTGAAAAACTCAGGAAGCTGCCCCATTATGGTTTGTTTTCTGACAACGTAAAAAGGGGATCGTAGTGACTTACCGGAAGCTTCCAGCTTTTCATGAATGTTTTATCAGGCAACGGCAAACAGAGAGAGAGACACAGCTCCAGCGCGAGGGGTTTTTGGGGGATCATTTACTTCAAATGGAATCGAAATGACCTGTTAATATGTATACAGGGACCAGGTCTGGTTTCAAAGAGCCCAACAGCGTTGCTGCACCACCGTAACTAAACAAAGAAACTGCGCTTTGGTTTGAACACCAGCTGTACTTGTGCATTCTTTTAAGAAAAAAAAATAAATAAAGTGTCAGGTGGGATGCTTTCTGTGGTTACAGTACACACAACTACTTTATGGATGATGTTTCTTTAAAAGGTTTGGGTAATTTCAACAAAAATGTGTTTGTTTGTTTTTTGCTAAATCCAGCTTGAAGGCTCAATTGTGTTTAGCTCATCTAAATATTCAATCTTCCTTTATTGTTATTTTACATTAAAAAGAAGCTCTCTTCACACAGGGACACACCAGTTAATGTTATAAATTTCACACGCTTTGTGACTAAATACGGCTGTTGCTATAACCACCAACATGGAATCAGTTCAACACACCACAGTGAACAGAAGGTCCCAACACCTTCTGGTTAGTGTGGTGAGGTTCACTCAGCTATATTTTCTCTCGAATGGGGTGAGGTGACAAAACCATAAAATTATACTTGCCAAAAAAAAAAAAGGGACATGTATATATTTATACATGTATATGTATACGTGGTCAGTCACAACATCTGAGGCTCTTAAACATTATATCTAGAAATGGGCATCACTACTGAATAATACACAGACATTACTTTGCCACAGATATCACAGTACGGACCCAATCATTACATTACTTAATCTCACTGTTTGCTAACCAGATGCTTCACTCACTCTGGCATACTAAACGCTCGAAATCGACTGAGAATAATTGTCTGACCACTTGAGGGCTCTCATTAAGCTTTGAGATTTAATTCACAGACCTTCAATAGATTTTTAAGAGTAAAAAATAAAGAAAAAAGGCAGGAATGTCATAAACAAGTTATGCACTCTGTCTTGAATCACTTTACTGTGAATTCCACACCATTGATTCTGATTCACATACACTATTTAAGGAGTGAATGAAAAGCAGGACATAGACTTCAAAGATATGACTGTATCACTGTTCAATAATTCCACAAATTCATTGACGTACGTTTAGATTCAAGATGTAAGATGACAGCAGAAAAGTCGGTACTTTTCTTGGATCTGTGTATTCAGTTCAACAGTAACTTATTCAAAGCTGTCATGCTGATTAATATTCATGTCAAAGAACATAAGGAGAGTGAGCCTACATGTCATCATTACTTGTGAGTTGAAGAAAAATGTGGAAAAATGTTTCTAGACTTTTTTTCCTCATCACATTTTCTAAAGGTTTTATCACTCCATCATCCCACACGTTGGTCCCTCCGTCCATTTATCTTTATTTTGAGATTTTTTTTACTGTAGAAATATTTGTCACAAATTTGAGAAAATAAAATAAAAACAATTCCTTCTGTAAAACCTTCAATACAATCAGTTTATGTATTCTAGTGGAATACCTAACTGGACTCTATTTTTAGCTGGTAATCACTAATTTAGATGGAGGGGGGGGAAGAGGAACAAAAATAAAAGGAACCATAGAAAGGCTGCATAAAAGCCGAGAGCAGAAAACTGGGACAGCACGCTGGGTTGTATCTGAAACCAATAAAGACTGCTGGCGAACTACACAACTTAACAAAAAGAAAAAGGAGGTGTCCTCTATATTTAGATAAGAGTGAATGATTTGTCAGGATAAATAAAGAATAGATCATCAGTAGATGTGTGCGGCCGCTGCTGCTGATCTTTGATGTCACTTCTTTCCAAACACCCTCAGCCTGATGTGATTAGGAACGCTCACAGTATACAGTATATACATGATTTTCTTATCTTTTTTTTGTTACCTTTCTATTATGTAATTACATTTTGGTGCCGAGCAGCTGCGCGGCTTCAAACAGACGTTAGCGCACATCCACATGTTGTGCTCTTGGCTCGGTTTCTGCTGCACAGACACATCCCTCTCCGGGCTTTAATTGGACTATAGTGATTTGGTTGATCCAGAGGAGCGGCCGCGGCCAGCCGGGGCAGGTTTATTAGCCTCCATCAAAGAGCCTTGATCATCTGAGGTTACATGGCGGTACATGACTCCTGCAGACCGTTTCACCTCTGATCTGAGCGCCCGTGGTGGGATGCTACATCCTCAGACATGATTTCTGATTCTTAAACTCATTTGAAGCATGCACACCGTTTCGTGGCCTGCATGAGCTGCTGTGCTGTCTTGCTGCAGTCTGTGTTCTTTTGCTTTCCTAAACCAATTGTGGCTGAAATCAAGGTGTTTTTTCATGACAGAAGAGCACAGTGGTGGACGATGGTATCAGTTAATGATGTGATAAGTTAAAATAAGCTCGATAATTTCCAATCTGAATTTTAAGACTTTTTGAAGGGTACTTTTGTTTGGAGAGACATCATAATTCATTCTATTCATGGTTTTAGATATAAGCAGATTAAATTTTTGTTTTATTTACTGTTTTTAGTTGTTGTGTTTTATGTTGGATATTTAAAATATCTTCCAGTTCCAATACTAAATGTTCTTTACAAAAATTATAGTTTCTTTGTTTTATATATTACCTGAAGATGGTCTAAATTCAACAATATCATAATTTATTGTAATAATTAAAAGGACAATTTATCATCCAGCAAAATTAGCTATTGTGGCAGGCCTATTCACATCACTTTATATTCATAGTTTATCCCATTAAAGATACATCTATAGATGCATAAATGTATGCAAATCAGCACATAATTGTGAAGAGGAAGGAAAATGCGACTTGGTTTGCAGTTTCTTTTTTTCTACAAATAAAAACTCAATTGGATTTGGAACTGGACTTTGACTAGAACCCTGTAAAACATGGCAAATTTATTTAGTTTATTTAATCTAAACCACTGCACTGTAGCTCCGTTGCTGGTTTTAGGTAATATTTTAGTGAGATTAAATTACACACAAGCTGCTCTCTTTAGATTTTTATTTCTTGAAACCATTACTTTTGTGTAATTCACTTCCACTTCACATTAATGACCTACTTTCTGTTGCTCTGTTCTAATGAAATATTTTAACGTGTGTGGTCGTAATACGTCAAAATGTGTAAAAAGCTCAATGAAAATGAATACTTGCAAAGTACATTAAGTCTCCCTTATTTAGTACATGTGTGACTAATAACGTCAGTGAAGCAAAAAAAAAAAGAAGAAGAAGAAAAAAAAAAACGCATCCGCTTCACTGCTTCTCCCTGAGAATCTCCTGGAAGCTACAACTGGGAAGTATGTCAGCGGTTCCTCAGCTTCTGACCATGCAAGCTGGTTTATGAGTTACTCAAATTTTTGAACACGAAAGGTTGTGATCGGATAAGACCGTGAAGGGTTTTCAATTATCAATATAAATACATGTGACACCCGCAGCGTTATTGCTGTGTATACGCAGAAGCTGCGTGTGAAATGAATGACTTCCGTCTTAAAATAGACTGCGGACTGTACGTGTCAGTTTTGGTTCTTGTTATTGGCTCTGTATAGAGAAAAGTGCAGCGTTTTATTCAATCCAAAAACATTCTTTCAAATGTCATCCCATCACGTTGTCATCCAATTCGAGCCATCTCATCCAGCTGTACGAGTCCAACCAATCGCATTGAGTTGTTGATTTTCCACTCCCGTCATTCTGAGCAAGAAAGAAAGAAACGTTCAACAAAACCAAGGTCACACTGTTAAAACACAAAACCTCACCAAGTGTTTTTGGTCTAGTTTCTAGTGCAAATACCTTAGTGCACTTGAAAGAAGACAGAACTGACTTACAAATAACTTTTCTGCAAGATATAAGAGCTTGTTTCAAGAAGATACTAGATAATTTTTTAATGTTGATCAGAAACTACTAGCTCCACTGCCAAATAACTTCACTTATAACTTATTTCCTGCTAACAAGTTACTTGTAAGTTAGTCTTGTCTTGTTTCAAGAGTACAAAAATAGTTGCAGTAGAAACTAGATCAAAAATACTTTATAACATTTCATGTTTTTGCAGCGGATAACGAGCAACAATCTGATGTAAGTCGCAGTAAGACGCATAACTACTAGAAGAGGAGTACTTTCTACGGATGAGAAAATTCAGAAAGAGAACTGAGCAAACAGCTTCCATCCCTGATGACGGTTTCTATCACACACTTTCTTCAAGAAATGGTGTGAGAGCTGCTTTCGTTGCTATCTTTGGCTTAGAGACACGCAGAGATAGACACGAGGTGGCGCTAGAGTTCCTGTCCCTTTTCCTCTGGACAAAAAGTGCCCTGAAACAAGTGTAGTGACCTGTAAAAAAAAAATCTCACACACTATAGGTGTGTGAGATTACAGCATCACTATAGGTGATGCCATATGTTTTTCCTTTCCTGGTTGTTAAGGAGTAAACACCCAAATATCCTCTTAGAGTCTGACACTCCCATATAGCTGATCTCACTCCTATGAGTATTAACAAATCTAATTCATGTTCTTTAGTTTTGTACAGATGGTCATTTGAGTTTGTGAAACTGTGACTCATAAAGTCAGCGAAGCCAAAATATTGTAGCCCCTCGCTTGCTTCTCCCGCCCTTCACCCTGGAGAGTCTCCTGAAAGCCACAACTGGAAAACCTCCAGATATCCTCAGCAGCTTCTGCACACGCTGTACCTTCAAACCGGCATCCAGATGTCGTACACGACCTTCATTAGTGGAGAGATCAGTATTCATAACGTCTGTGCGTCAAAGCGTTAGCGGAAGACGGGAGAACCTCTGACCCATAAATGGGTCGTTCACACGTTTCAGGCTGCAGCACTGAAAAGAACGAGCATTGATAAATTAGGACTAAACGTTATCTATGTACGCACACTCGTGTCTTTTTTTTTTTTGTCTTTTTAAAGCTATTATGCTACAAGGTTATATTAAAATGAGGTTTAGTGATCAACATTAGATGACTAATGAAATCAACTGGGAACACAATATTTGCTTGCATGACTTTTAAAAGATGTCCGTCTCAAATAGCTTTTATATAACTACTCTCTTTAAGAGCTACATCCATTATAGTTTCCAGTCTCTGGATCTTGTAAAGTTTTGACAGATGTCGGTCTTCCCGTAGCGAGTTGTCAGTAATTATTTACGTTAGGAGCAGGGGTGATGTCACACCATGTGTTTGAGAAAGTGGTCTGTGTGCAAAAAAAAAAAAAAAAATGGTGTTAGTAATATTACAGAGACAAAATGCTTGAAGAGTCGACACTTAGCATCTTTTGTACTCACCATTGTTTGTCCTTTTAGATGTGTGGGAGGAGCCAGCCCAGCACTTCCTGGTCAAATTGTATGATGTCACTGCTTGCATCATCAGATACAACCAAACGGAGGAGTTTCTTTCTTTTTGTTTTCTTTAAAGAGACCCTTTCGAGTTGCCCTGCCATAAATGCTTTAGTTTGCAGATCGTTTAGTTTGCAAATTAGATTAATAACCTTACTCCTGATTCTATGTTGAGATTTTCTTGCTCGGTGTGACCTGTCCTCTCATGGTGCAGTCTAACGAAGTGCAGGTGTGTTGCAAATCCTGCATAAAACCAATAAGAGTGTTTGGCAACTTGAGAAGGTCTTGGAACTGGCTGTTGATTCTGCTTTCTTCTCACCTTTTATTTATTTATTTTTTTTACCCCTTGACGATGCCACCTCACAAGCATGGTTAGCATTGCTACTGGTAAACGGCAGTTCCTTTTTGTTCACTACCTTTACTTAGGTTTTGTTTCTTTTTATGTCATTTTGCACAGCACCATACAGTCTCAGCAGATTCCCCTCAGGTTGAAATCATTCACTTCAATTCATTTTTGAAGCGACTTTGTGTGTTGTATTCACTCAGCAGATAAACTACTGCTGAGGAACACAATCTGCTTAGTGATTGTACACACTGTGATACCTTGGCACCCAAAGCAATTGGATTAGGATACGTTCAATGAGTTTTGTGGGGGGGTTTTCCCCCTGGATTTTGTCTACCAGACGTGAAGCTGTCATGTTTATATTTATAAAACATTTTAAAGAATGCACAGCGGCACACTGATGTGTTGCAGCTCACTTTTCAGCTTTTGCAGATTTTTTTTATTTTTTTTTTATTTTTCAGTGTTTTAATGACAGTTTAAAGTCAGTGCGTACAAGTTAATTAATGTTCTCCCGATGATCTGCAGCCGCCCACTGCTGCGAAGCCACACGGAGTCGCCACCTCCCACCACTCATCTGCTCCCTGCTGATATTTCTCTTTGATCGTAAGCTGCAGCCGACAAGCAAACAAACAAACTCTGCTCTGACGTCACGCAGCCGAACGTCAACTTGTTCCCAGCGGTCGGAAATGTTTTCGGATGCGACGACGACGGAAGTGTGGAAGTGTCACTCGTTTTCTTTTTCACCTCGCGACCCCACAGGAGCCAGCTCACCTAACGGGCTTTTCTGATAGTAAAAGCCACAGATGCTGATTTAAAAAGCAGCAGCTTCCAGAGCTCTGTGAGTTTGGAGCTGGGGGAAGGATGTTGGCCGGGACAACTTGATCCCTGGGTCTGTCCTCACCGTGCCACTGTTTACTCCATTTACTGGACGGAGCGGGGGACGTTGAGGAGGGGGGGGAGGGACAGGCCGGCTGTGTGACTGACCGGTATTGATCGTGGAGAGCTGGCTGCGGGGCAGATTTATCCATGTTACACATGTGATGCGTTTGGTGTGGATGAAAGTGTGCAGCCGTGACCTGGGAAGGGAAGCGTGGTGTGGAAGGGGGTCGTCGGGCGTGAATGAGCGACATTAAAGTTTTATTCAAGAGGTGAGAACAGGGATGATTCATCGCTAGCTCAAACATGTGCACAGTACAGGGTGAAGGCCTGAGCACAGCGGCGTTAATGTATGGGCCGTATATCAGTAATCGTACAAACCTAGTGATCAATTACTCTTGCGGTTAGGTAATGTTTTCTTTTTGTGTGCGTTTGGCAGAGCTCCGACTACTGTTTCTGCTTGAAGTACCTGAATTTTGCCCTGTTGCTTCTGGAAATGTTCATGAATTTTATGAGAATTTTATGAGACAGAATAACACAAAGGAGAAAAATATCTAAAAAGTGTGTGGTGTGAATCCCTTCTCACTCTGGGAATACCAACTGACTACCAAATTTAATTAGGTAATATTATCACTTTTATTTATTTTTTTTCATGGCGGGAAAACTTTTAGACGTAAACGTTGTTGAGGAAAGCCGCAGGAAAACCTGCTGTGCAGTTAGCCGTGTCTCAAAGGACATGCAGGTTTTTCTACAAATATATAACAGCAGAGGAGCTGTACACAAAACCATCCAGTGTAGTTTCAGATATTTGTCCGGAAATAATATAAAAATAAAAATCACATACCGCTTTTCTCCTTCAACAATTATTTACCATTTGAAGTGATTTTGTCCTTTTAAAATCTCCCAAAAAATATGTTTATGTGGCTAAAATGGTGGAGGTAAAGGGATATGGCCAATAATCTCCATTTAACTGGATTTACTGTAAAAAGGTTTGAATATAAAATTCTACTGTAACAACAGCTCAGGTTGTTCAGAAGTATTAGAAAATGCTGCCCTCTTGTGTCCAAACGTAGGATAACATTCAGTTTCTGGTCTTCTGTGATGTAAAAAAAAAAAAGTTAGATTAAAAAACTAAAACAATCTCTCTCTTTCTGTCCCAGGTTATGGACACGCTGTCCAAACTTTCCCACACGAGCATCGCACAGCAAACGGGAATCAGGTATGTCGTTTTTATTAAAAAAAAAAAAAAAAAAAAAAAAAAGAAGAAAACTGTGCACCTAACACTCAGTAAAACATCTTCTGATTATTTCACAAATAATAAATGTGCGTTTCCTCTCGCAGGCATTTTCCCACAGAGGAGCGCGTGGAAGACGAGGACATCTACAACCACCTGGAGGACCTGATCGAGTACGTTTCCTCCTCGAACACAAATGTCTCCGCTTCCTGCCGTTTTAAAACAAAAGAGCGTTTTGCTGACGAGGGCAGCGTTTGTTCCCTGGGTGTCGACTGGAAGGCAGCCACCTCCTCCGCTGCTCCCAGCGTGCGCTCAGTCTCCCCTCGCCGCCCCACAGCTTTTTCTCAGTTTACCACAAGTTGTGTGGGACTGGACTTTCGTCATTCGTTATTCACGCCCCATTTAGTGCAAGCTTTTGCAGATTTTTGTTGAATAACAGATTTTTTTAATTATTATTATTTGAAACGATACAGCTCATGCTATCCAGATCAGCCCGGCATGATTTTTACTCGTGAGGTTAATGTCCCGGGATCAGACAGAATAAGAGATTAAAATAATTACATCATTAACTTTTTTAGCTTCATGCTGGCACATTTTGAGACTTTTGAACTTTTCAAAAGTCAAAGAAAAATAGCCGTACAATGTAATCCACTCTAACTGCAAATAGGTCAGCGGGTAGAGTTATGCCTTCATCTAACCATAGCCAGACAACACATTGGCCTTTTTGTTATTGATTTTCGTCTGAGAATCGTTTTGGACTGAATATGAGCCGTCGGCTCGTCCACGGTTCCATTTTCAGTCGCAACGTTGCCAAAATTATTCAACTTTTCTGCATCGGTGGGTGTGCTGTGGTGGCGCAGGGGTTAAGCACAGTCCACATACGGAGGCCTCAGTCCTCAACGTGGCCGTCGCTGGTTCAATTCCTGGCCTGGCGACTTTTTGCCGCATGTCTTCCCCTTCTCTCATTACCCACCTTCCTGTCAACTAACTATCAAAGAAAGGCCACTAGAGCCAATAAAACCTTTAAAAAAACAAACAAACTCTGCATTGGCCAGAAAACTGAAATCTGTGCGCCCCGTTTCCTCCGTGAGACGTTCGAAGCCTCGGATAAACATCTCCACAAATTTCTCCCTGATCTATTAGAAGCATTGGAGTAAAAGGATCTGAAGCCAAACGCACGCCGCGCTTCGATGTAAACTGTTTTGAAAACTCAGCGTTTGCTTTTTATTTCACAATTACAGCTCTGGAAAAATTTGAGAGGCCACTTAAAATGATCAGGTTCTCTGATTTTACTTTTTATAGGTATATGTTGGAGTAAAATGAACATTGCTCTTTTATCCTATGAAGTACTGACAACTTGTCTCTGAAATTCCAAGCAAAAATTGTGTATTTATTTGCAAAAAATGAGAAATGGTGAAGAAAATGATGAAAAAGATGTAGTTCTTTCAGGCCTTGAAGAATTCAGAGAAAACAAATTATTCATTTAGAAACGACAATACTAATGTTTTAACTCAGGAAGTGTTCAGAAATTAATGTTTGGTGGAACAACCAGGAGGTTTTCAATGGGGTTCCGTGAAGTGGGCTCTTCATTTTTTTTCCAGAACTAGTGTTTGTCTAATTACATAAAATCCCCCATAAAATACACCAAACTTTGAAATGGTACCTTTTGTGTGCAGTTTAATTCTTCAGTCGCGCTATGAAGACGTTTTAGGATTGTAACTGAAGCCTGCGGGGGCAGATGAGTCCTCGGTAATAAAGATGTCGGGACGCCTCACAGTGATCTGCTCTATGTTTAGCGCTGACAGCTCCATTTGCACAGGAAGCAGCGGCAGAGATAAACCAGCCAGCCAGCTGCAGGATGAGGTCGGACACATTTAAAGTTTTCCAAACGTAAAAGCCAGAGCCAGAAATTTACATGCAAAAAAAAGAAATAGAAAAGCATGAAGACTGCTGACTTTGCAGAAATAATCCATCTGATCTGCAAAGAGAAACTTTCTAGATCTTTAAAAACCCGAAATGTAGCCATAAACTTCTGCTTTTCTCATCAGAATCTCCATTTACTTGTGAATGCGACTCGCACAGGCAGCAGAAAAATATCCATTTTATACACAGCATCTTTCTCGTAGTTGGACCGGCCCGAAATTTCCTGTGCAGTTTTAAATTACCAGTTGGTTAATAATAATAATGTATGTTGTAAATCTTTTTGGAAAGGAGAGCCGTGGCTAAGTCCAGCGTTATTAAACCACTGCCATGTTGGGGTGTAAAATTCATTTCAGGAAGGCTGAGCCTGATGGGAAAAAAATTTGTGAAAAGATAACAGAACACGAAAGGAAAATCGGTTTTATTAAAGTTGCGTTTAACAACTGATTTTTACTGGCAGATTTTTACTCCTTATGAATACCTACCAGCTTTTACATGTTTCCACTGGTGTGTCCATGGATTCTCTATCAGATTAAAGTCTGGACTTTGACTGGACCACTACAAAACATCAATATTACTTCCAGTGAGAAGAAACATGTTGGTAAAGTTAAGAGTGCCAGAGGTATTGCTAAAACATTAAACTGGAGGAATAATTAATCATTTTTGTTCAGTATGTTCTTAATCCCTTTCACACAGTTTGTGGTAAAAGGATACAAAAGACCTGTAAGAAATCTGTCAGAAAATCTAGATGCAGTTGAAACCATAAGTTTACATACTGCCGGATTGTTGGATAGACCAGGCCCAATGACGGATCCGGTCTATCCATTGTAGTTTAAAGAGATGGTAATAATTCAGTATGTAAACCTCTGATTTTGAAGACATTAAAACATAAATCTGACATATTCTTTCTCTCATTATAGTGACATTTAGCATTTAGAAATAATTTAGGTAATTCTGACAAAACAGCAGAAGTTTGGTCTGATCTCGCTCCAGATAGTGAGGGGGGGAACAAAAGCATATGAGTCTTTTTTTTCAGTATATGTAAACTTCTGTACTTAAATTATGACTTGGATTTGAAATTGCGTTACAACAACAAAAGATGAATTGATTCTGAAGCTTTTTATTCATTTTTAATAAGGATCCCACTACATGTGCCTCCCGCTGTACTCGCTGACCTTTTGTTCTTCAAGAAAGAACTATTTTATACCAAAGCTTAAGTCTAAGCTTTCCCTCCGACTTGCCCTCATGAACTCAGATGTGAGCATTAAGAAAATAAAACATGTAGGCTGCTCCGTAACTGCCTTCACACTCCCAAATTACCCAGCATCCTCTTCTGAAAGGATTTTGTGGCACGGCATCACAGGCCACAGCTGTAAAAAGCAGAACTTTGCGTGAGCCTTTTTGCGTGGATGGCGGGAGCCATTTTTCCACGCAACGTTGCGTGGATCGTCGGCAGCGTGACGCCGTGCGGCCCCGCTCACGCGCTCTGTGTGCGTCCACAGTGAGAACGGCGTGGAGGACGAGGAGGACCTGTACGCCTGCGTGTACGAGGACGAGGAAGGCGGCGAGATCTACGAGGACCTGATGAAGACAGAGGCCATCCCTCCTCCGGTTTGTGTTCCGTCTGTAACCTCCATCTCACGTCCAGATGGTGAAACGGTTTAAAAAAACAAAAAACACACTCCTGCTTTTGCAGATCAGACTAAATTTAAGCTAAATATCTCAATTTTCCACCTAATTAGTTTTCAAAGGGAAAACAGGCAGAAACATGATACATAATTTCATGCTTAGTTAATTTGCCACATTTTCTCCCTTTGGTTAAGCAAAAAAAGTTCTTTCATATTTGGCAGACACTTTAGTGAGCATGTGTAACCCCTGACCTCACTCTGGGGCTTGGATCAACTACATCTGGTTGGACGGTTTGTAAGCCCACAGCGCCGACACATAGTAACTGGCCTCTGCGTGTGCGTGTGCGCGTGCGTGTGTGTGTGTGGTGTGTGTGCGCGCGTGCGCGCGTGTGTGTGTGTGTGTGTGCAGGCGTTCCAGAAGCAGGCAGAGATCGACATCAGGAGTTGCTGCTTAACAGAGATCAAGCAGACAGAGGAGAAATACACCGAGACCCTGGAGTCCATAGAGAAGGTACGCTCACACCGACAAATGGAAGTCATTATGCTGCTCTGAACGAACCGTAACACAACACTGGTGATATACTTTGCACATCCTGGACCCAAAGAGTTAACGTCGGTAATGTTCCTTGGAAACACATGGAAGTGTTTATGCGTGTAGTTAAGGAAGATGTATTGAGTTTCTCACTTTCTACGTTGGAAGTTCAAACTGAAGGTGGTCAGAGTTTCAAATGATGGGGGGGGTCTATCATTATATGTACTGCTGTTTACTGACGGACTATATTTTGAACAGAGAGTAATGTACAATTTGTAATTTATAGTATTAACATGAACTTTTAATTTGTTTATGTCTTCTTGTTTCCCTTTAGTATAACTGTGGCCCCTTTCTCTAATGGGAAACAGAATTAACCTTGTAGATCTGGTGTGGATTTTCGGCAAAAATGAAATGAATAAATTTGCCTGTACCTGCAAACAAACTGGAAAAAAAAGAGAAAAAACTAAAATAAGAATTGTGAAGCACAAGGTTTGACAAGAACCTAAGGTGATCTTTGTACTGTTTCTAATGAAGACGATGGAAATGGAGACAAACAAAAAAAATCTCCAAATCACACCATCAGAAAACTGAAACAAAGGCTTGCACCAAGCATCTATAATGATCAATAAAATCTATTTGTATCCCAACTGGTAGAGAGTAAGGCACACCAGGGAAAAAAAAGCGTGAAAATCAGCATTTTCCCCACTAAATATTGGATTCAGGACTCTTCCGAGAATCTTTTTGCTGCGAGGCGACAAGGCTAAACACCCCAAACACGTACATAAAAAATATGAAGTTGTTCCCATTATCGCATCGCATGTCATAATTAAATCGCACAAAACCATAAAAACTATTTAAAATACAAGAAATTTGAAGTAAAGATCTGAATGTAAGCAAAACATAGCTTGCTTTATATATGACAGCTACTGAAATACATTTTTTCGAAAAGAATGACTACAGTAACTGCAAGGTATCGTAATTAAAACAACTTGCACCTAAATAAGCTTTACAAAAGGGGTAAATTATCGCTATTTGCCACTTCTAGCATAATATAATAATTTAAGTTTAATCAAAGTGTGATGGAGATCTCATTCAGCTGCTTTTATGAAAAAAATGGACATTTGTTAGATAAAAGTGGACCCCCTAATGGGTAGTTTCAAACATTTTCAAGAGCACTGAAAATCAATTGAATCTCCTTCTCTGCTGTATAATGTGACTCTGAAACAAACTCACTCCAAATAGGGGGGGAAAAAAATAATACATTTGCTGTCAAACAGTGGAACGAGTTTAAGAAGGACCAAGATTGTGTATCTTTCCACTCCGTGTTTTATTTTCTAAAATGGACGTAAAGGAAGATGAACTTTGGAAAGAGGAGTCTGGAACAATACAATTACTTTTTTTTTTTTTGTCAAAACTACATCTTTTCCATCTTACTCTGCATTTTCCCAGGACTGTAGGAGACCCAGCGGCTCCAGACCCCCAGCCAAAACCACTTGTCTTCTTCCCCTTGCGTATGTTCACGTCCACAAAAAAGGCCCTTGCCTGATTTCCCAGCGGAGAGCCTCGGTAGATGACTTTTGTTATGGTGAAATTTCGTTTGCGCTCCCCCTGCTCCATTGAGATGCAGAATTGACTGTGTGGTGGGAGTTTTCGGAGAGGGGAAATCATTAAATTGCACACTCTGAAAATGAGATTATTGCCGTGACCCAGACAGGCCTGGTTGTTTCTGCTTACTGCAGCTCTTTGCAGCTTGGCCTCCATAATACAATAGCGTCTCGTTCAAAATGACTCCCCCCACGTTCACTGGAGGAACGAGCTTTCATTCCCATGCGTTCTTTTCTCTTTCTGTTTCTCCCGCAGCACTTTATGATGCCCCTCACCATGTTTTTTTCTACGGTTGAGATGGAGAAGGTGTTTGTGAATATTCCGGTGAGTTAAATGCGGCCAACTGGACGTTAAGTAAAGTTTGAACCACACCAACTACTGATAAATATATATTTCCAAACTGATTTTCTGTTATTCAGTTTTACTTATTTGTATGTAATATATTTTTAATTTGTCTGTCTTCTTTTTTTTATATATTGTAGTTCTTTTAGTGGTCTTGACTGGCAGCAGTCCTGCTAGAAGCTAATATGCTCCATGCTAACAGTGACGGTGCTAGTTTTCTGGTTTTTCTGTTGTAGCAATTGTTTATTAGGAGTAAACAATTTCTGCGATGTTACTCTGAAAACCAGCCATTATTTTTAAAAATATATTATAACTTCTTTTTTGGTATTGTGGTCTGCAGCAGTCATGCTAGAAGCTAAAATCCCCTATGCTAACATGCTAACAGTGATAGTTTTTCTGAGGTAAAACAGGTAAACATTTTCTGTGTTTTCTGTTTCTTTGCAGAGTAGCATCAAAGCAATTGTTTTTTAGTAGTACAAACAAGTACAGGTTACATAAAATGATAAAAAAAAACTTACTGGTAGACAGGCAGCTAATGGCTAGCTGCTAAAAAGTTAGATTTTGTTTAGCTAGGTTCTAAAGTTAGCTCCCAGAGAGAGAACCAATCTTTATTTAAAAGGGCAGAAATATAATATACCAATTTATGTTCTGGTTGCTGGATTTACAATTTCAAATGTGCACAAAATGGCAACAAAACCTGATTGTGCGAATCTCTCTGCTGACAACCAAAACATCCACTCAAGTTTTTTTTGCCCCACAAAATTTATTGATGCTGTTTCGAATCCAACTGTGGAATCTGGGGCTTTTAAATTCCTTCAGGTTTTGCTCTGTGAATTTTTCTGCTGTTGAAACAAAGTGCATCTAAAATTCTTGCCACGTTTAAAGCTCAGTCGAGTATTGTTGTCAGGTTGCAGGTATGTCCGTTGAGACTAAAAGGTCTTAATTTTTAATGAAATGTACCTGCTACAAAACCTTTAGAGCTCAGGATAGGGAAAAATAATCGTAACAAATGTTTTACGGTCAGCATTGATTTATTTAATTTTCTGTCTGCTTTTTTTAGGAACTGGTAAAGGTTCACAAGGGTTTATTGCTGGAAATCCAAGAGTCGGTCCACCAGAGAGGTTCCCAGAACCTTTACCAGATCTTCATAAGTTTTAAAGAAAGGTACAAAGCAACATCAGGAGCATCTAATTCTTACTGTGTTTTTTTTTTTGCTTCATCATGAAAGCAGGACAACATCATGCAATATTACAGCCTTTCATTCCTTCATTTTATGACAAAACGTGCTCAGATTTAATTTTTATTATGCTGTAATTAAACAGATTAATCAATTATTGAATTATCAACTAATATGGTAATTGATAAACTGGAATACACAGTCATTTGCTGAAATAAGAAATATAATCAGGGCAGTAATTAACCTGAAAACGGTTCAAAAGTATATACATTTTGTCTAATCTGATTGAAATGTCTTACATTACTGCCATTATTGCATTTTAGGTCATTTATTTTGTTTTATTTTCTTATTTAAGTAATTGAATTGCTTTTTAAAAATGTATTTCTCGTATTGTAAAACGGAGGCTTGCGTAGCTAAATGCAAAATCTCTAGAATGTGCCATTTTAAAAAAATCTGATTAATCATAATAATTGACAGATTAAATGATTAATAAAATAATTGTTAGTTGCAGCCCTACTGTGTTTGTTTCCTAGTTTAACAGGAATAAAAGTATGAAAATCTGTGTAAACCTTTGGCTACTGACCGGTTGGTCCTTCTGCTCTGATCGGACGCAGGTTGTTGATCTATGGGAAATACTGCAGTCACGTGGAGACGGCCATCACCACCCTGGACGACATCTGCAAACACAGGGAGGACGTGCGCATGAAGCTAGAGGTAAACAGCTACATGGCTGCTTTCAGACGACAGAGATGAATAAATGTCCCACAGTGCAGGATGACACGTTTGCAGTTTTTAAGCTGCACAGAGTGAAAAGAGGATGCCCTCAAGTGAGCAAATGAGGCATTGCAGGAGATGGTGATGATTCATGAAGTGTTACATTTTGCTATAAAACTTGAAGCATATGGATTAGTGCATGTGTGTAAGTTTGAAGATAAACAAGTTTCTTTCTGGAAAAATGCAAACTAGTATTACCAAAGGGATTAATGTATAGTACAATTAATGATTGATTTTTTTATTATTATTATTAAATCTTTCTGCAGGAATGTTCTAAAAGAGCCAATTATGGCAAGTTCACGTTGAGAGACCTGCTTGTGGTTCCCATGCAGCGGGTGTTGAAGTATCATCTCCTTTTGCAGGTACAGCTTAAAAAATAAACAGACAGAAATGTATTTCCATGCTACGCATCAGTTGATTTCACATACATGTTTTTTTCTGATAAGTTAGTAAAAAATAAGGACTACTTCGGATTTTCTGTGAGACTGGGAAGCAATATGAAGGTTTTTCATGAGCCTTCTGCGAATCATCTGTGTAATTAAGTTGTCTTCAAAGATCAGCTTCTATGTTTCCTACAAACCTCTCATTAGTCAGATATTTAAGATGTCAGGGTCACACTGTAAACAACAGTATCTCAACAGACTTTCAACAGGACATTCTCAGCTAAATCAGTAAGTTTTTGATCTAAAAACAAAACCTCACTGAATTCATTCCAAGACAGCTGTCATTACACCATTTGTCCACCAGAGGCAGCATTGACTGCGTTTTTCCATCCTCCTCCCTGCATTTGTCCTTCAGGCTCTGCACCTCATTCTGACTGTTTGTGTATCTACTTTATGACTAAGTTGAGGATGACCGCAGTGTAATTCTCATTCAATACAGACGATCGAGGACGAAGTAGAAAGAAGAAAATAAATAAAGTAAGGCGATGAAAGGAGGGCTGAGCAATAGCGGAGACAAACAAGTTGAAAGACGGACGAAGACTGGCAGTCCCTTTTCAGCATTTTCTCAGAAAATGACACTCTGCACATTTTGTACATTAGTAATACTTTGATATGAAGAAAGTTATTAACAATAGAGATTTCTTCAATATTATCTGCAAAGAAAATAAGCAAATAGGAGAGCTTGAGATCTCTCTGTAGATTTTAGATCCAAAAATCATAAATAAAACTTGCAGAGTTCTTCAGCATTGGCTGAAGAACTAATTTTTGCGATATATCTTAAAATACTTATTGCATGTTTTTATACAGAATTCTGTAAATTTGATGGTATGCTGGAGCAGAGTCTGGTATAAAACATAAAGGCCAGTTGTCTCAGATGACCAGGATGGAGAACCACTGCTTTAATCGAGCAGTTAACATAGATGCTAATTAGCCAGCTGTAGTTTTATCGCAATAGTGCGCTGGGTGGAGCTCCCCACGTTTGCCACACCAAAACTTTGTCATTTAATCACCCTGAGTTATAGTTTCCCTCACTTACAAATGTTTGGCAGTAATTCCGGATGATAGACAAATCCAGAAAGTTGTGGTATGGAAACATGTGGAGCTTCACCCAGGATTCTTTGTTTTTAGATAACAATGTTTTTAAAATCGCAGATTTACTTAAAGCCAGCTGACGAGCAGTGCTACAAGTTGAGTTGGGGCAGCCCTGTCTGTCTGGTCACTCATTAAAACACCTTCAAACCGGCCAACACAATTGTTTTTGAGAGTTCAATGTGTGAACCAAAGATAAACAACCAAAAATTTACATGAAAGATAAAAAACAAAACAAAAAAGCATTATGCTAGAATGGGAATGTCCAACAGTGTAGGTAGAAATAATATTTTCAAAACTAGAGTTGTGGATCAGGTAAAAGTTAAGTGGCATACAAATGGACATTACTAAAGTCCCACATAAACAACAGCAATTCAACTGAACAAATGGAGCCTTTTTATAATTATGTTAGGATGACGTTTATCAAAATGTCTGCGTTACTTGTATAATACACTAATAATGTTGATGTGTTATGTAGGTCATTGGTATTGTTACAGCACGGTTTGGGAAAAAAAGTTCCATATTGTAATTTTCCCATCTTGAATGTGTTGAATTTAAATGAAAACTCCCAAATTAGGTTCTCTGGAGGGATGCAAATAAAGAGAAAAAGGGAAAAAAATTATTTAAAGATGGATAAAAGTGAATACATAAATAATTTGAAATTTGGTATCTCGGTATTCATCTGAAATATTACGCATGGGCAGTGAAGACCAATGGAAGAAGGGGCAGCAAATTTATAGAAGTGGGCATGGGCCCCCTTTCATCCACCTTTTAGTAGCACCCCTGCCAAAAAGTAAAAATGATATTTTAAAAAAAGGAGAAATATGCATAGGTACAGCACACATCGTTTTGTGTCAATGTGAGTTGAAATCCCTGTAGAACAGCTAGCAAGTAGTAACAGCTAGCAAGGAGTAACAGCTAGCAAGTAGTAAAGCCTCTGCTGGGCTGCTTCCTCACACAGTGACATCTACAATCTCTCCAACTAATGCCTCGTCACTTCCTCTCGCTTGCACCCGCCTCTTCCTTTCTTTGTCTTTTTTTCTTCTTCACTTTTTTTTTTGTCATCAGCGATTAGCTCGCCCCGCGCTCATCCTTTCTCCTCTCCCCTGTTTGAATTCCCTCAATAAGTCCACCATGTTTGGCCGCCCACTATCAGCAGAGCCACTCCCAGCCTCTGTATCTCTGTGGATGCGGGGAGGTCGGAGCACAGGCTTGATAAATAGGCCTCTGTTGCCTTGCTCGTGATAATAATGCCCAGGTTGAGCTTGACTGACACCGGGGATTTGAGAAACGCCAGGGCAGGACAAACACACACACACACACACACACACACATACACTGTATCTCCCTCAGTGTGGCCTCATGCATGCATGACATCTGTCCTTATCCTTCACTGCCGAGGTCTAGATGTCTTGTTTACGCAGCGCTGCCGCACTGGCAAATAATTTCAGATATAAAGTGATGCGCATCCACACAGCCTCCTATGGATGTGTGCAAACACACACACACACGCACACACACTGTATCTAATTTATTTTAGGACCAGGCTGACTTTTTTCATTTTCTTTCCAGAGCAGAAACCTTAAGTTTTCATGTACCGACTCTTTATCAATGTTTTTGTGTACACTATCTTTTATTCACCTTCATGTTTTTTTTGTTCTTTTCTGTGTGTGATTTTTTTTTTTTATTTTACTTTTTTTTTTTTTTTTTTGCTTTGTTCAACAGGAACTGGTAAAACACACCCATGACGCCTCTGAAAAAAGTAATCTACGGACAGCGCTGGATGCGATGAAGGTATTCCTACAGTCCTGTCCCAACATTTGCTGAGAATATAGAAGTTTTGTTACTAAAGCCACTTAATGAATTAATGGACAATGTTTTTTTTTAAGTGTTGATAAAGTATTCAACCTTCGAAGCTGTGAAAAACTTTACCCACCAACTTTACACATTTAGAGCCTTTATGCATCAACCTGATGTTGATCTGTTCACATAAATCCCAGTAAAATGCATAAAGATTTTGTGGCTGCAATCTGACAAAATGTGAACATGCAAGCTGAAAGAGCGGGAAATACTAATTGAGTATCTTTGAAACTGCATGGATTTCAATAATGCGTTTTCAAGGTTTGGAAAGTGCTTGATTTCTGTATAAAGGCCTTGAAAGTGCTGGATATTCTATATGCAGTTTTATATGAAAGTTGGACTATAAAAGACTTCCTGCAGAAAGTCAAGTGGTCATTTATATGATGTTTAATCAAGTAATTTGAGCAGGAAGGTAATTTAGCTTAACACAAATTTTCAAAACATAAAATTTTATTATATTTTAAGTTTACGTTGTCCCGTCTTGTTAGAATACTCATACAAGACATTATTAGTAACGGTAATAAACAGAAGTGGTAGAGTAGCCAAGTAAGAGTAGTACTTTACATATTTTTATTCAAATAAAAGTAAAAGATAAGTTTATTTCAATACAAAACTACACCAAAAACTGGTGACTCTTTAGTTAAAACAAGCTTGTTCTTTCGGTAAAGTGGGTGCAGTATCCAGAAATTTTACTCAATAAGAGTAAAAAGTGCAGGACAGTAAAAATACTCGTAGAAGTCTCTTTTTCCAAAATTTGTTACTCAAGTAAATGTAAATGAGAAAATGTAACTAGTTACTACCCAACTCTGTTAAAACAAAAAAAAGTGATGTCATATGACAGTGAATTGAAACTCTTCTTTTGTTCCTTGCATTGTTTTTATCTCCAAAGTTTGGTGCTGGAAAAGTTTGAAAACTTTTACTGTGGGGAAAAACGTACGAACATTAAATGCTCCACGCAACTTTCCAAACTTTTCCTTGTGCACTAAAGTTGAAGTACACTCATCGCCGTTTTGATGTGTGTGTGCAGGATTTGGCACAGTACGTCAATGAAGTCAAACGGGACAATGAGACGTTGCGAGAAATAGAGCAGTACCAGAGATCCATTGAAAACCTGGTAAGTCCACGTAAAGCCACGGCGGTGATTTAGTGCTCTGGGTTTGTACCGCCAGTCGAAAAGTGATCCGTCTCTCTCTTTATCTGCTTCCCCCAGAACCAACCTCTGAGCAACTACGGGAGACCCAAAGGCGACGGGGAGGTGCGGGTGACCTCAGTGGACAAACGAGCAAAGCAGGACAGGTAGGACGTCGAGCGAATCCAGATAGAAGGAGGGGCGATGCGCTGGAAGCCTTCCAGAGAACGCAGAAGCTCAGGACGAAGTGTCAATGAAAGCAAACCTGTTATTCCCCCGCTAAATGATGTAATTGGGTGAACTGCAGCGTAGCAAATGAATGTCATTAAGGGAATCTTCCTCCCACTCTGTAAGCTCCAGGGATACAATCGGCTGTGTTATGCAAGACGAACTGTAGGGGGTGATTTTTTTTTTTTTTTTTTTTTTTTTTTTGTAAAGTAACCACAGAGTTTATGCAAGTCTGACTCAAGAGAAAACAGATTTTCATTCAGTTGTTGCTTCGATCCCCTCCGCAGGCACATCTTCCTGTTCGACGCTGCCGTGATCGTTTGCAAGCGCCGAGGGGACAACTACGAGATGAAAGAAGTGATCGACCTGCACCTCTTCAAGATCACCAACAACCCGACATCCGACAAGGAGAACAGGAAGGTCCGGGTCCCGAAGACGCAATGGTTCAAACTGCTGTCTTAGAACGTCATGAAAGTTCGAGAAATGATACCCGATTTGCTGCACAGCATTCATACTGAGAGTTTGTTTTGCCTCTCATATTAGATGTAATGCATGTTGCATCACTGCAAGGTTTGCAGCTCTCTAACCTGCACACAGAGCCTACTAAAAGTATTCACACCCCTAGCATATTTGCATTTTGTCCCATTACAACCATAAAGTTTAGTTAATTTTACTGGGATCTGTAGACCAACCCAATGCAACTCAGAGTTGGAAAACATAAGGAAAGTGATCCATGTCTTTCAATATTACTAATAAAATCAGAAAAGTGGGGCTGTTAATATGTATTCAGCACCAAATACTGAAATACCTCTAAATCAAATCCTGTGCAACTAATTACCTTTAAAGTTCATATTCCAATCAATCTGACTGAGTTGGAGCATTTTGCAAAAAAGAATGGGGAGGGGGAGTCACTCTAGATGTGCAAAACGGACATAAGTGCGCCCAAAACCTACAAATAAAGTTTGTGGTTGACAAAATGTGAAAAAGGTTCAGGAGGTGTGAACACGTTGCCAAGACCCTGTAGGCAATTGTCATAAATCTGCTCTGAAACAAGTCCGTCTACTTTTCAATTTGGCTCGGAATCTTTCTGTCAATCAATTGCAGGTTGTTTTTCTCTCTTTGCTTATTGCCAAAGTAAAACATGGTGATGAGAAAACTTATTCCAGCTCTAAGATTGTAAATCAGTTACACTTTGGCAAAGGCAGAAAGACGAATCTTTCTGCAACTTTCTCTTTGGATAGCTTTCAAAACCGTAAAAACGTAACTTTTTTGAAAACGAGCAGTTTGCATGTGTACATTTGTTCCTAATTATCATGAAAAATGCTTCTGTATGGATGTATTGGTGAAAAGTTATTGAATATAAAATACCGTATGTCTGGGAGACTTTGCTTTAAATTTTATACTGCAGTACTTGACGAAGGCTCTCTCTCCCACTTTAGCTGTGATTTACTGAAGAGCTTTGGATGGTATTAAATTTCCCAAACAGCTTCTCGCCGGGTAGGCTGTCCCAGCAGGACCGTAGTCCGTTTCACGGTTTTGCTGTAGTGTTTAGCTTTTAAAATAGATAAAATAATAACAAAATTGCTCTATTAACATGCCGTAAAAATGACAAGGATTAAACAATCCCCGCCTAACGAGTCGTCCGCTCTAACGAAGGCGAGATCTGCGACGTCAGGCCCATTATTGCCTCTTTATGACCGAGTCAGCAAAGCTCGGAGACCATGTTGGAGTCCTGACAAACCAATTAGCGGAGCTATTTCTGCGTAATGAACGACCATAACCATTTGTCAGATACACCCAGGTTCATAAACCTGAATGAAAATGAACTTAGCATGCTCCTTTATAGGGTCTTATAAGCACCTGTAACAGTCTCTCTCTACCCCGCTGCCGCCTTCTGCGCCGTAAATCCCCCGGCGTGCTCCGAAAATGAGCTACACGCAAAAACCTTTCAGGCTCATAACAGGAACAACAAAATAATTAACAGAAAGCAGTCCTAAATAATTTGCTACATGCTTGTTCCTACTCTTGTTTTACATTCCCTTATTAATTTTTTTTTTCTTCCCTCCGCATCCTTCTGAAACAGTGTCAGACTGGAACAGCCTGCCTCCTCCCAGATGGTGCTATCATTAAACCTCGCTTTGGGCCTGACTACTCTTGTACACACAGTGAATACAAAGTGCCAACTGGGGGAAAATATTGCCAATCATAATGAAGAATGATATCTAAGGCGTGCCAGGAAACATTGATTTGGGTAATAATGACGCAGTAATAGCAGACATTAGTGGGCTTAGGCCCATATGGGCTCGCAGGATTATATTTATGAAGGTTGCAGCTGTTTCAGCGTTGTTCACCTCTGACATGAAGAATGTAACGCCTTTTCTTTGGTGCTATATTTGCGCTAGCCGTGATTGAAATGAACACGTCTCCTTGAAGGTAGCGAAAATGAGAACCTCCATCATAAAAGCAGTGTTTGTATGCAGATTATCTGGAGGTAAAACGGTTTTGCATAAAGTATTCAGAGGCCATGGACCGTCAACAAAATATAAGCTTTTTTTTATATATAAATTATGTTTAAATGCTTTCAGATCAAGCATTAGTTCAGCCAAAGATGCCAAGTTAAAAGTAATCAGGTCATATTTTTTTTCCTATTAAAACCACACAGATGATTTTATTGTAATTTCTCTTGCTTAGCAATAACTTTAGTAAGAAATATTTAAATGAAACAAAGTAGAAATATATTATTGTAGGTTGGGAGTCTTGGATATTTTTGACTTAAAAAACGCTTTGTTTCCTGACTTTTTGGGCGGAATATTTTCTGTTTTGTTTGGTCTATAAAATGTTTTTAGTCCATACTTGCCGGCATAAATGAGACATTTCTTGGAAAACTCTTGCTCTAATTGTCCAAGTTTAACAAGTGGACGTGTCCGAGGCTGTTTTGAAACCCAACTTAGTATTGCAAAGAGAAAAATGCTTTGTGTTGGAACATTTTTCACTTATAAAGATAGGAATTTGAAAATTTTCTAAAAGTTACTGCATCAGCTTCATTCGGTATCAGTCTTGAAGTATTTAAATTAGCTTGTAGTCGAGGGTCACAGTAACGGCTGCAAACATCCTGAACACCTTTCTTCAACAGCTAGCTAACTAAACATCAAGCTAAAACCTTTCTTATTAACTCCTTGCTATTGCTACTTTTTATTTCTTTCATTACAAAAACTACAAACAAGCAGCTTTATCCTAATTGCCTGAATGCTTGGTAGGTTGCCATCAAGCTAGCAAAACTACTAGCTAAACATTATCAAAACTAGCAAAGGACTCCAAATTGTTGCTAATTTGTATCTAAGCTAACTTAAGCCATGTAAAGACGATCATTCTGGCTTTAATATTCAAAACTAAATATTTTGATGAGTCCTGGTCTGTCCTATGAGGTAAAATAAATCCAAAAATAAAGTTTACATGTACATAAACAATAGCCGCAAGCTAGCAATTAGCAAGTAAAACATAAATGGTCTAGATTTATGAATAAGATTTGAGAATAATATCTTCCATCGCCACTTGCATAGATTTTAATACATTTTTAGGCAGTGTAGGAGTTTTGGGGAGTTTAATGATCTCCAGTATAAAGGTATAACACAAATGGAAAGGAGAAACAACATCATTAATAATACAAGCAGCCGTTGTTTATCAATCTGGGAAAATTATAAGGTAATTTAAAGCTTCGGTTGGAGAAAATCACACACACCTGAAATCCCTCATGCTAGTTGTCAAGCACAGTGGTGGAGGAGTGATTATCTGGATTTTATAGCCAGAGGCCTTCAGCACAGTGTGATATATTTGCTCATTACATTAAAGCTTGTCCAATATTTTGTCATACAAATGAGAGGATCATCACACGCGGTACAGAAAATTACAGAATGGCTGATTATGAAACAAATCGAGGTAGAGATGATCTAGTCAAAGTTCACACTTCAACCTGATTGATATCCTGTGGTGGCACCAGAAGAGCTTTGAAAGGAACTGAAGCAATCCTGTGTTCCTCAGCAAAAAAGGGCTATTGAATCCTGGTGTTTACTTAGTCTTCCCATGACTTCATAATGAAGGCTAATAGCATTTTAATAGCAGCCTGCAGACCTCTTTAAAACAAAAAAAGATAAAACAGCTCTCATAAAAAAAAAGAAAAAAAACAAACATTGTTTCTCCCCTTTTATAAATTGGCAGGAAGACACTCTCACCCCTCAGCACAGGCCACGGCGTCCACTGGGACCGCCAGCGTGGAGCGCCGCTTTTTCCTTTCCTCTATTCATCCGCTCGAGGAAATGCGCCGCTGCTCTTTTCTAACCGCGCGGTGAACCCGCACCAGCTTAACCTTCACAGCCGAGTGCGAGGAGTTTGAAACCACGACCAGCAGTCGTAAGAAGCGCGTCCCGCAAAAGCATCCACTTTGCCACGCCGCCTAGAAACGCAGAACAGCCCGAGTCGGCACGGAAGCTAATGGGATATTTAGCCTTTAAAGTGGATAATTGCAGCCAATTGCAGACCCGCTCGCTGCTTGGGTCTTTGCGTGCTGTCTGAAACCCAGCAGCGATGCGCCACAGTTAACTCGCACTCATTTTTTCCCCCCTCTTCCTCTGCATCGCTTCATTTGCTCTCCTCCTTCTCCGGCTTTGTGCTTGCTCTCCCCACGGCATCCCTCCTTCATTTTGCATCTCTTTGTCCCCATCTGTCTTTTCTGCCTCCTCTCCCTCAGTGTGTTTTGCCTGCCATTGTTTCATCTCCTGTCTCAAACACGTTTGTTTTTGTCTGTTTCTGTTGCAGTGGTCCTACGGATTCTACCTCACTCACAACCAGGGCCAGAACGGCTTTGAGTTTTTCTTCAAGACCAAAGAGCTGAAAAAGAAGTGGCTGGAGCAGTTCGGCATGGCCATGTGAGTGTGCTTTGTCTGTGCAAGTGCAACGACGCGATGGTCTCACGTCACGACACGTCGCTCACCCTGTTATTCTGGTCCGCGTGTAACTAAGGGATGACAAAAATGAAAGTGACGCAGAGGGGAGTCGGCCGGGAGACACGCTCATACCGAACATTGCATTCAGACAGATGAATCTCTCGCCGCGTGTTGTCGAACTGCATCGACCGGTTCTTGTCCTGGACCGGATCCAGAAAGTGGCTGATTCCAAAAGTAAACAATAGGTGAAAGAAACAATAATCTGCAGTTCAGCTGTAGAGCCGAGGCAGATCCAGTTTAGCACATTGTTCCGTTTTCCAAAGGAAAGCCCAATCCGTGGTTTTTTAGGCTTTCTTTCTAAAATGAATCCAACCTGAGCGACGGCATTAACTTCAAACAGATCGAATGCAGCAGAATTAGCCTGCACTTGCATATGTTCAGGTAACACAGGTGAACCTTGTCTGTACATACTACTGACAGACACTACTAGCAGGCAACAGTTTATTATTCCACACGCAGACATGCACCTTGCCGGTAACTTTCCCAGGATTACACCATCTGTTGTTGACAAGCACTGCAATCCCCCCCTTCGCTATTATTGTCCCCGTGACAGAATGTACAGAAAGGAGTAGGAGTATTATTTGTGTCTGGGTGAACAGCATGTTAATGCAGTTGATATATATTCACTGTTCCTTTGTCTCTGTTCGGCGTGAATACTTAAGGGATTGTCGGGTGTTGATCCAAATTTCCTTTCCTTCAGTGTTTGTTTAGCTCTTTTCCGATGTCATTAACATTATCTCTCCAACTCTTGTTTAGGCTTGGGTAGCTAATTATTTGCTTGCATACTTTAAATGGAGAGTAGACGGGTTTAAAAGTAAGGTTTTGAGAAGTGTTGATTAGTTTCCTTACTTGCACTTGAAACAGCTCCACTGCTGTAAGTTCGTAGAAAAATGAAGGAATCCTAACGTCTGCTGACACCCATCACTAATTAATGAGATCAATAATCGTTCCCTTTAAAAGCAGCAATTAGTTATTTAGGCTTACTTTGAAGTGACTTTTTTAGCTGCATGTTGTGAGAAAACTAACTGTACATGATGGTTTATTAGTTGTTGAAAATTATTATGGAGGGCAAGATTTTTAGCTGCTTCCATTCACTTCTATTGTATTCAATAACAAAGCAGACTATCCTTTTGA
The DNA here is from genome assembly GCF_000485575.1 of Poecilia formosa. Taxonomy (NCBI): domain Eukaryota; kingdom Metazoa; phylum Chordata; class Actinopteri; order Cyprinodontiformes; family Poeciliidae; genus Poecilia; species Poecilia formosa. Next base: position 526,106 of record NW_006800132.1, read on the forward strand.
CACAGTTGTTGGGAGAAATAGAAGTGCCAGGGGAAAAATTGATGTTTCTAACCCATCTGATAATGTTACTGAGGTTAAACCTCAGAATAACAGAAAAAGAAAAATTAAAGTTAAAATCCTAGTGCTTGCTGATAACTGAGGTACGTGTTATTAATTTATCTTGTTGCTACTTCTAGTTATGAAACAGTTTTACTGGCATTCAAAATAGTTACAGGAAAACGAAATGAGCGAAATAACATTTTATAAGTAACAAGAAGAGCTCTTAGAGGAAGTGGGGATGAAGAAGCTGAAGTGTTGATGTGAGACTGAGAAAGCGGGAGCTATATGATTTAGCTCGTGAGGCTAAATTAACAAGCTGCAGGAACAGAGAGGTGTTGCAGAACAATCACATGTTCTCTCTCACGCTCTTCATTTTCAGACCAGTCGACGTTTGGAGCTTTTAGTCACATTATACGTGGATTTCTCCAAAAGAGAAATCACACCGGTTTAACATTTCTTCTTTGAAGAAGACACAGTGTTGTCTTGACAAGAAGATATTTTATCAGTACTGAAAAAAATGACCAATTTAAATGTTTTACAAGACTTAGACTGTGTTTAAAAATGTGTAAGAATATTACCAGATTTTACTAAAGTGTTTGTTCTTGATTTATTCTCATCATCTGAGTGATTTCATATTAAATCAATTTTAGAGTTTGAACAAATTATCCAAATTAACTGTGCAGTCCAAACTCAACTCTTAGCGCAGTGCTAATAAAAACCGAACTTTGCTGTCATTAGTAGTAACATTTCTCTCATGTTGTCGACAATTACTTTGTACTTTCCTTAAAGTAAATCCTTTTTTAACTGAACGTTGTTGAGAAATAATCTTTATTATTGAACTCAGGAACTGGAATCAAACTTCTCTGTTGAGCATCCTTTAGTTCCAAGTCGGTGCTAACTACCATTAGCATCGCAAGCTAACAATGTTTCCTGTGTGTTCAAACTCATGTCCACATGCAGACATTTTTCAGCACACAACTTAATAAGATGCAAACCATCAAAAATGCTAGCTTACGAATGACACCAGTCACTTTCACCTGCGTTAGAAGCCATGTTGAATACTAAACACAGAGCTACTTGCCAGCATTCAGTTGAAATCCTGGCTTCAGGAGGCGTTATGTTGTATTTCTTCTTTGTTGTTTTATGGTGGCTGGCAGCCCATCTGTGGTGGTGCATTGCCACCACCTATTAAACTGGATTGTGGGCAGGAGAAACGGAGAAAAAAAAAAAAAAAAAAAAAAAAAAACCTTTCCATCTTAATAATTAATCTTCATATTAAATCAAACTCATATTAAGTCTGTATTAAAAAAAACTTAATTTGAGTTTTTAATTTACTGACATCACTGCTAAAGTGTTTTCAGTTGTAAATTTAATATTTTCTATCTCAAGAGATTTATTAAAACCTGTGTGTCGTCTGTGTTGGCCTATACATCTTCTGAATGCAGTAATATGAGGTTATCACAGCTGGATGGCACTTCGCAAATACATCTTGCCATTTTATAAAAGACAGTCTTAATGTAGTTGGTCATTTTTAAGGGGCAGCTGGTTTCTGAAGTTTAGTTGCACCTGTGTCATTACACAGAGCAATAAAAGTCAAGTTGACAGAAAAAGGACGGCTGAAAGAACTTTATTTGGTCGTAAAAATGCCAACTATGTGGATCAACAGCATTTTCCATCATGGCCACATTCGTCCTATTTTCCACAGAAAAGGTCAGTTTGACTAATTCTTCCAGCTTCCAGGAAAGCAGCTGCACAAATGTAAGACGGTCAGATCATACCTGGATACCTGAACTGCAAAAAGTCTTATTCGTGAAAACCTGGGCATTTCTTTCCCCTCTCTCTCTCTCTCTCACTCACTCACTCACTCACTCACTCACTCACTCACTCACTCACTCACTCACTCACTCACTCACTCACTCACTCACTCACTCTCTCTCTCTTTCTTTATCTCTTTCTCCTGCCTTTGTTTGTCTTCATCCCTTCTGCACGCTGCACAGACACAGTTGCTTCTTTGTCCCCAGGGGTGGAGGAAGCCTCTCGTGTTCATTTTGGGAGCAGACCTCGCCTGTCTACTCGCAGTCCTCCCCTTCCCACTTCAAAGAAGTGTATCGGTTGAAATGCTGCTGCAGCTGCGGAAGAGTTTGTCTGCCGCAATTAGAAGTAAAAGGGGGAGAAAAAAAAACAAAAACAAAGTGTTGCTCTCTGCTTTCAAATTTGACATCTTTATCCAGCAGCCTGACAGTTTGCAGCACTGAAACAAACCGACTTAACAAGCACAAAGTTATTTTTGTTCATTCAGTTACATTTTTTTTTATATATATATGTATATATTTGAGCCTTCCTAAAGCGGGCTGGTTTTATGAGAGGTTTAACGTTTATGCCTGTGCTCCTTTTATTTCTTAGATCAAACATCCGTCCTGAGAACGCAACCAACAATTTCCACGAGTTCCGGATGCACACCTTTGAGAGAATCACCTCCTGCAACTCTTGCCACATGCTGCTGAGGTAAGAGGCTCGTCACTCTTCACACGCATGCACACCAAAAAAGAGACGAAGCCGGGGCGGCACAAAACATCGTCAGACACAAAGACGCTTTAAAACCGCCGTCACACAAGACCTTCAAAAAAAGGCCTCGACTCCCCCCCCAACCCCCCTGTTCCTCTCCAGTGTACCCCAACAATCCATTCGCCGCTTCGCCTTTCTCTCCCTCTCCTTCCTCGGCTTCGCTTATACAGAACTCCTTTTGAGCTCGCTGAATGCTATCGGCGACCCAGAGGACTGCGCCTGGCGGTCTCTCCCCACAGCAGGGACGACTGAGTGGTTTCACCTACAGAAGACAGGCAGCGAGAAAAAATGTCTGTCACACTCCGGCACTTCTTCAAGGCGACGGATGGAGAATGGGGACGAGATTATTGCTCTGTAACAGAGAGGGAGGCGACGGAAAGAGGCTCTTTTCTTTTCTATTCTATTCGGTGTGCTTGTAGCTTTTCTTTCCCATTTATTTTTTCATAGTAGCTGGTAAAAAAAAAAAAAAAAATCTGAAAAAGCTGCTTGGATCAGTTTGAAGAGATTTAGCTTCTCACTTGTCACTTAATTGGGTTGAATATATTTAGATTAGATATCAACATGTAATGTTCCATTCAAAATCAATAATGGCCTAAGTTTTTGTTGGCCAAAAGTGTGTTTTTTTTGTGTGTGTTTGTTTGTTTTGCTGAAATCAATTACTAGCAAGAAGGGGGTGGTGATTTTTTTTTAATTTTATTTTATTTTTTTGCCAAAATCCTTTCTGGCAACAGATGACTTCGGCCATTATTTTAGGAAGTTGAGCTTGTTAACCTTTAGTCAAAACGCTGTGTGTGTCAGACTACCAGCATTGCACATCAACACGTTGCTCATGGTGGCAGCATGTCGTAGTAGCTCTGTTGCGTAAATGTAATCCTGATTTGTTCTTTTTGTAGACGGTTTTTTCATAATGGTTTTGGTGGAGAAGTTGCATGTCGGACAGTTATTCTCTCTCTCGTTTCGGATGCTGGGCAACTTGAAGGATTTTTGCTCTTACTTTTTTACTTTTGAGCAACTGTTATGGCGTGTAACCCATGGCAACAAAGTGTTGTTTTTCCAACTGGGAGCAGCTGATTAGCATCTTAAAAGCTGAAGTGATACGCAAAGTACGACCCCAAATACCAGAGGAGTTAAAATAGAGACTTAAAGGGTGCAGAGCTGAAGAAACCATCTTTTCCATTTATTATTATGGGTAAGAATCACATCTCAGACTCCAAAGTTGCCCTTCTTTCTAACTCTATGCCCAGACACCGATTTAAGGAGGGACAGCAAAAGCAAATGAGGTGGATTAGCAGAGTTTTCCCAATAATTGAGAGATGTCACTGTCGAAATATTGTCTCTGCTCTCTGGACATTCAGCTGTTGGCATGTCAGACTACAAACACAGCAACAGTCTTCAGTCAGAGGTCTCTTCAGACTGGTTGCGAGACCGACTGCTACCAGAGATCCTTCCTGTCCACATCATCGCCATCTGCAACAATTCTTCAAAGATACTTAGACAATATGAGTTACAACATTTGACTTCAATTTTGGATGGATAAAGTACTTGACTGAATTGAATCTGAATTGAAATATGGTAGTAGCAGCATCATGCTGAGGTGACGGGGGTCGGGGGGTTATCAGGGGTTATCAGGGGGGGAATAGAAACTGGCTATTGATGTGTGCAGACTGGTCCCAACTTTACTTTTTATTGTTTTTTTTTGTGTGTGTGTGTGTGTAATTTTGAACAAAATGAATTTATTTAATTAATTTCAGTTTCCTTTCACTTCACAATGATGCACAAATATGTCGGTCTAAATGAGGTTGCAACGTGACAAAATGTGACAACAATCGAAGCTTATGAACTCTTTAGCAGTCTTCCCTCCGGTGTTTTATTGCTGCGTTCATCTGAATTCCCCACCCACATTCCAAAATTCAGAGTTATTGTTTCGACAGCTGATTTAATATTCACTAACCTCTTCAGACGGAGCCTCTCTTAAATCTGCTTTAGAGGCTCTTAGGACAGGCTCGAGTCACACTTTTGCTCTTATTTGTTTTGGGTAGAAAGTTGGGCAGTAGAAAGATTATACCCTAATAGAATATGTGTTGTGGTTCAAAGAAAAGTGTGCAGAAACCTTGACGATATTTACTGACATGCTACGTTGCAGGAAAAGTTCAGTAGAGCTCTGGTTTCACCACCTGACTTGAATGAATAATCTGAGGGAAAGGTTAGGTTGAGTTTGTGAGTTCCAACCCAGATTTGGATCACGACTCATTAGAGCATCAGGCTGATTTTAAATGTAACGCCTGGACAAGAAGAACAACATTTTCCTGTGGATTTAAGCTTGCGGTAATTCAGTTTGAATGATTCTTAAAAATCCTTGGTGAAAAGAATAAAAAAACATCAGAGTGTACAATCCCTGGGGCTTTTAACGCAACTTTTCCCAGAATGCTGCAGGGTTGACATGAATTGTAACATTTTGAGGCTTTTTGAAACGTCGGTGCCTCGTCAGTATAGCAGTCGGTACTTCTGATTCTGTTTCTATATGAGATTTTTATTTCATATATGGTGTCGATTCACAAATCTCACCTCAAGGCACAACGCAAGTCGAGCCTCTCCAGCTCATATCAAAATGTATAGTAATCAATTTGAAATCAGTTTCATTCATATCGATACAAATAATTCAGTTTAGTTACAAGAAGATGTTACTGTGCCAATTAGTCAAATTTATACTGGCATTCCATTTTATTAAGAAAAAAATGACATTGTGTTAATGTAGAAATATCACCTATTTGTGACAAATATAAACCCAGCTATCTTCTTCTAGTTATGCCTGGTTACTTTGTCTATGTACGCTGAGAAACGGGGAAATTACTTAATGGCAGCAGTGGGTCAAATAATCACAGAAGAGTCAAATTAGAAGCATCTGGTAACAGATCAGTGCATAAGACTGACATGACAGTCATAACAGCGCCTGGTGTGACCATGAAGGAGTCTTCATGAATGCTTATGACGGCTCGGTAAATAATGACACTTTCAATGCAAATTTTCCGTTGAAGCCTTGCATTAAAAGTCCATTAAAAGTGTCAACTTTGCATTGACAGTGCAATGATTTACCAAATAATGCAAAGCTGACGTTTTTAATGGACTTTTAATGCAACTGTTTGAGCAACTTTGCATTAAAAGTGCCATTGTTTACCGAGTGACACTTCATGACGACATTCATAAAGACTCCTTCGTGTTCATAACAGGCCTTGTCACGTTTGTGACGGTGTCATGTCAGTCTTATGCACACCCCTTCAAATAAAGTGTTGCCAAGTTTCTTTTATGAAAAATAAATTGATGTAGAGAGTAGTCTTTTTTTTTTTTTTTTGGCAGTACTAGTTCCTTCTTCCAGAAAAGACACGGAGCTGAAGGCAGAAAGAAAATAATTTGTTCTTCTTATAGGGAAATATTTATGGAGGAAGTTGGCAGCATAACTAGTTAGCAGCTGCATCCAGAACAGAAGCACAATTTGACACTCAAGAACGTTTTCCAGGCTGTGATTTCTATAACTGATCAATACACATTCCCTTATTTCATGAAATAAGGGAATGTGTATTGATGATCTTGACGATGGCATTTGACAAAATGTAATGTTTACTTGTTTCACAATCAGAGACTGCCTTGTTGTTGAGATGTGCTATACAAATAGACTTGACTTCCACACAATATTAGGAGCAATTTCACGAAACCATCGAGCCATTAAAGCTTTCTATAGGAAGTAAAAACGACAAATATTTGAGTTCGCAAGCTTCCGAGGATCACCGGGGGCCAGAATCGGTGCTTAAATAAGGTCAGATGGAGCAAAACATCGTAATTTAACACATGAGCCATGTTCTTTTTTGTTCCAAAGCAGCAGCTCAAAGATAACGATTTAAACTTTTCCTTTAGAGAGATTAAATGGATAATTAGCCAGAGCGCAGGACTTACTTTTTGTCATTTATTAGGGGGCTTCTGGAGTTGTTATGCAAAACAAAACGGGTTCATTGCACTGTTTTCATTCCGAAGGTCTAACGGTGCTAACTAATGCGTGAAAGCTTCAGAGGTTTGTTGGGGAAGATTAGTGAACAAACCTTAACGCAGGGTTTGCACTGCAAAAACATAAAATCTTTTTAGGTCTTGTTTCTAGTGTAAATGTTTTATTCCACTTGAAATAAAACAAAAGTAACTTACAAGCAACTTTTGAGCAAGAGGAGCTTATGTAAAGTCAATAATTCCTTATTATTGATAAAATACTTGTTCCACTCGCAAAGTTTCTTAGTTTTAAAATCGGAAAAATGTCAGCTTTTTAACAATTAGTACTTTTTAAATCACTTTTAAAGGATTTTTGACTTACAAAAAGTTTATATCTTGCTAAAAAGTTACTTGTAAATATTTTTTTGTATTATTATTTCCAAGTGTTTTACAGAAAATACTTGGTGAAATTTTGTGTTTTTGCACAACATTCCACGCTTGCAGTAGTTCTTTTTGGGGAGGGTTGGATGACGCTAAGGCTCCGGCTAAATGCGGTTTTATAAACTCAGAAGCTGAATCCGCACACTCTCAAGATTCATATTTGTCTGAAAACAAACAAACGACAACAAAAAAAATAAATAAAAAAAAAATAAAATAAACGTGAGAATTTGAGTTTTATCCCGAGGAAATCTACCTGACGGCTCAATCGCAGTCCAAGAACGGCACCGGCTGGAGCGGCGCGGTGAGCTAACCGAGCTCAGTGCTGCACCTCTAACAAAAGGAATTAACTTTCCAGGCTGTTTCACAGCCCGTCTCCTTAAACCTGACAGAGTGCGGCACGGTGCTAAATCTTACACCCACCCTCCTGCCTAAGTGTGCTGAAAGCTGTTTACTCTTCCTGCTTGATCATCTGCTGCTGCTCTCCTGTCTCTGCAGGGGGGTCTTTTACCAGGGCTACCTGTGCTCCAAGTGTGGCTTAGGTGCCCATAAAGAATGCCTGGGACGCTTTGGCTGCTGCGGAAAAACAGGTAAGTTGTCCTCTCACATCCCCGCTTACTTTCTGGGGAGCCCCTTAAACTGAATTTTATAACCTGAAGTGCACTTTTATTGCAGAACACGAGAGCAGTAACACGTTCCACATAAAACTGTAGTGTGAAAATAAAAAAAAAGTTAAGAACTTTATACCTGCCTCTCTTTTTTTCCCGAAACTAAGGTCCAAATATTTTATCTTTTATTTATTTTTTTTGGTGTGTAACATAGATATTTATTCTGCAGCTTCTCTGCTTCCGTAGGTGTTTTTGTGTGTGTGTGTGTGTGTGTGTGTGTGTGTGTGTTTGTTAAAGGGAACGTCACTCTCTGTCGCTGCATAGCTCCCGATGCCTAACAATACTTTTACAGAGGAGTTTTCTAAAACTTTTCATTACGTCCCTGCGTGTCTGTCACTCAGCTCCCTGTGCAGGCACAATGACAGCTTTGTGCGACGTGGAGGCAACTTCAGAGAAAAACCAAAGAGAAAAACAGGCCTTCAGAAACCAGCTTAGCATGTCCGCCGAGCCAGTTTTTACGTGAGGCGGCATGTCTGTGACAGGAAGAGCTGAAAACTGAAACTATTTTATTTATTTATTTATTTATTTTTAGCTCCTTAAAGTGCCCAGTTGTGTTTTTGCAACATGTTTTCTTTTCTTTTTCTTTTTCTTTTTTTTTTTTGCACTTGGGCTGAACCCTTGTAGTGCGACGGTGATGCAGCTCGTTGCACTCTTCACCTCCGTGCATTTGGGTTCCCCGTGGAAAACCGCCACCTCCTGTTGGACCTGGCATCCATCAGGGCGCAGAGGCAATACTGGCGCTTTCAGGTCCACCTGGGTGCCGCGGTTTTCCGGACGGAGGAGATTGGGGCGATGCCGTCGGTCAGAGGGCGCCGAGACGCTTGTTTGAATTTACCTTCTAAAATATTGATCTTACCACTCTAGTATCGATTCGATTCTGATACCGACTTGGTATCGATGTTATCGTCTTTTTGGATTGATCCGCCCCACATTTAGCCTGCAGGCAAAATGCTACGATTTGATATATGTGGCAGCTGTTTTGTTTGTTTTTTTTTTTTTGCTTTTCACAGAGGCTCTCTACCACATCAAAACCCAATTTTTTTTTTTTTTGTTTTTTTTTTGCTTTTCACAGAGGCTCTCTACCACATCAAAACCCAATTTTTTTTTTTTTTGTTTTTTTTTTGCTTTTCACAGAGGCTCTCTACCACATCAAAACCCAATGAAACACTCTTCAGTAATGTGGCTGTAAAGTGACAAAATGCAACAACAACAAAAAAAGTCCAAGAAGCATGAATGCATTAGCAGCACACTTTCCTGTACCTGCAAATTTGCCCAGAATTTGATTTGATTGGTTGCCTTTTTTGCTTGTTGGCCTCGGGATTATTTCACCGTGTGGCACAGATTAGACAGCGGGGCGTCGCGTCACGCAGAGCCAAACAACACAGCGTTAAAAGCCTACATTGGCTTGTTTGTGTCACCGAACGATAAGGTTTTTTTTTTTTTTTTTTGCTGCCTTTATCTTTCTTATTAGCTCCAGTGCTGCTTGTCTGCACAGCAGGTCAAGGTTCAAGCTTAGGGAACAACAGGCCTGCCGAGGGAGGCGTGCACGCTGGCGCTAAAAGTAGCACTCAGATTTGTGGCGCTCCGCCAGCTGGCGTGTGTCTCCTGTGCAGGTATGCATGTGTGTTTGTGTAATTGCTCTGTTGGCTCAGGTGTGCGTGCGTGCGTGTGTGTGTGTGCTGAACGCAGTTGCGTGTGTCCGGGGGAGGAAGGTTGGTAATCCGTTCCTAAGGGAGCCAATGAAAGAAAGCGGTGGAGCAAAAACCACAGGTCTGCCCCCCCCTCCCCGCCTCCCTCTGCCTCGTTACCTCCTCTATCCCGGCTGTCAGGTAGCGGCAGCGCAGCAAAACAAAGCGAAGCGCGGTCAGACGCGAGCGTCCGCCTTTTCCACTAATGAGGGAGTGTTGCCTTGTACCGATGAGTGTGTGCAAGTGTTTGCGTGCACCCACTAGCCCGTCATTCACTATGCCTGTTCTCAAACTTCTTTCAGATTCCGGCTCCGTCAGAACTCAGGTGAGCTTTGTGTGTGTGTGTGTGTGTGTGTGTGTGTGTGTGTGTNGTGTGTGTGTGTGTGTGTGTGTGTGTGTGTGTGTGTGTGTGTGTGTGTCCATGCTGATCTGCGAATGTGCGCTTGTGTGTGTGTGTGTGTGTGTGTGTGTGTGTCTGCAAAGCTTTGAAGGCTGCTCTCCTCTGCAGCTATTTGCCAAGGAGACTCCAATTGACTTCAGTTACTGCAGCAATACCCGACGCCAGGAAATTGAGTGTTTTCTGTAGCTTTAACCCGAGTCGCTGCTTGTGAAACTGCTGTATGTTTTTACCTTTACAACGTTTTCAACTTGCTCCGTGCTGCAAATCAGACTCGGCTTTCCTGCTGTCAGCTGCTGCGCTAATGAGAAGCGTTTGATTCTCACTTTAACTCCTATGAAACTGGAAAGGAGAAAAAGTAAAAAAAAAATAAGTAAAAAATAGAAAACCTGTGCACACGAGAAGTATGCAAAAGTGTGAGCTTTACTGGATGAATAAAGATGCTTTGCTCTCTGCGACTCTTTTTCTGCAGCAGTTCATGTTGCAGAATTGCTACGTTGGCCTGTGGGTAAGAGCAGGCCAGCTTTTTAAATATTAATAACTTGTGTTCGACTTGTACACCCCAGCTAAAGATTTTGATCCCGGTTTTTAGGGCAAATGAAAAATTGATCTGATGTTGTGCGTTATGCTGTGTGCTTGAGATGAGAATCAACATGTGAGGCTGCTTTGTTCTGAGTTGTGTTTGTGTTCTTGTGTTTTCGCAGAGCAAACATCGAGATCCAGGTAAGCGAATTAAAGTGAGGTACCCTCCCACTCTGCACACATAATTCTAGCACGCTCCCTCCCTTACGAGGGAATGTTTATAAGCACAGACTGTTCCCTATAAGAAAAATGATCAGACGTCAGCATGCAACTTTGCACTGTACAAGAACTCATTAGCACGCAACGAAAAAGGATTCAAACCCTTTGCCTTCAAAGCATATCCTCAGTAGCTGTGGCTCTGATTCAATGCCTTTGTCGTCTAATGTAGCTATGATCCATTAAATAAATCAATTTAGTTATTAAATATCTACCAAATAAACAGAGTTACACATGCACAGAGAAATTGATGCACCAAGCTATGCATTGTCAGGCTTTAAAACAACTAAAACGGAACAATTTTCAGTTTTGAGTTATTTCAAATGAAGACGCATAGAGATGTAACATGCTACAGTTATTGTTTAAGAGAACAACGTATTTTGTACGTTGAGACATTTATGTGGTTCATTCAGGCCGCAAGAGAGAGCAAGACTTTGAGCAGATTATAAAAAGGGCAAACAAACAAAAGTTTAACAAAGGTCTGTTATCGGCACCACTTAGCTTTCAAACTCCTTTTGACAGCCTGGTAAATATCTAAGAGTTATGGGAAGGATCTACGTTAGAGCCATTTCTGTTTTATTAAGGCTTCCCCCACCGACTGTACTAAGTCTGTCAACACAGCTCTCCTGTGTTCCTCAGTTGCATTTCTTATGGGAATCAGCAGGCATAAATCTGATTCAAAATGTTAAAAAGTTAGGTACGTTAACATACAGACATTTTTTGATAAATAATAAAATTAAACTTGGAAACTAAATACAAAATGTGACAGGGTGACTGGCATCCTAAAAAAAGTCTTTATTGATGTATCTAATATAAAGGCCTATAAGTATCTTAAATTCATTTTTAAAATGTGTAAGTTGACCTTAAATACATTAATCACAGGTCTTAAATTTTGTCGTTACAGGACTTTTTAATGACATATATTCTATGTAGTGTTTTTTTTTGTTTGTTTGTTTTCCTTGCAAACAAAAGTTTGAGTTGCTCATCAACATCATCTGTGACTCACTAAGGCTACTACTAACTAGTTGTTAATATATCCTTGCTAGGTAGGTAGCATGTTTTTTTGGGGGGTTTTGCCCATGCTACGTAGCTAGCATGGGCAAAAAGACTTGGCATCTCCAAGTTGGATGCCAAAACTAGATGCAACAATATGTGGCACAATGGGGGTTAAAAGCCTAGAGAGTATGGTAAAATATGTGATTTTCTTCTGTAAATTTCTGTCAGGGCACAGGTCTTAAATTTCAATCATAATAGTCTTAAAAAAGTCTAAAAAGTCATAAATTTGAGCTTGTGAAACCTGCACAATCCCTGATTTAGAAACCTAATGTAGCAACGATGTACCAATCACCACATTTTCTTCTAAAACCCCAGACCACCTCTGCTACTGGATATCAATCAGTTTTTAGTTGAAACCAAACCTGTAAATCTTTTGTCAGAATGTCTGAATTGTGTAGTTTTGTTTTTGTTTTGTTTTGTTTTTTTTAAGTCTGGTTCCCACTTTCTGTCTCTCTGCAAAAGGACATGACTAACACTCAGTGTGTGCACAGTGTTTGTGTGCATGCCTCCATTCCACTCAGATCCTTTAATCGCTTCTAAACCAGGCTCTCAGCACTCATTTTTTCCACCCCTCCATCCATTATGCTGCAGAAAATGATTTCTGGCTGAAGATGCATTAAAATCAATAGGCATTAGATTGGCCCCGACACCTCGGCGTTTTATGATACTTCGCCGCCTCTGTTCTTTGTCTATTTTCAAACGGTGCGCTAACATGTGGCTCGTCTTTGTGTGGAGGGGAATGGAATTCGTGGCCCCGAGTCTCGATTCTCCATGGCCCCCCGTGTCTTTAGAAGTCCCATTCAGGCAGGATGGCACATGTCAGGCTGCCAGCCACGGAGCAGATGCTGAAAGAAAAGCAAGGCAGATATAGCTGTGCTAGCTCACAGTGCTACGCTGCTGACTTCTCGTTTATTTGGCTTTCGTCATGCCAGCACTCGTTTTTTGTTTACTCTTTTTTTTTTGCAATATTCTGGCATTGCCAAACTCAATTTTTTTTTCCAGAATTCAAAAATAAGATATGTAGAAGTCTTTGCATTGTGCATGCAAGATGTGAGGCTGGCATGAGTGGATGTTTCACAAAGGCAAATTTGATCTTTTTGGTTGAAAATCTTTACTAATGTAATTCAAAGTGAAGAAAAACTATTTTAATAAAGCTTTTTAAAATATTTCAAATCTTTTAACTCAATGCACGAGGCACTAATACTCTATAATTGAACAAAAATCACTATTGCAAATAGAACAAACTGTATTATTACTTTTATTGGACTTTCTTTCAGACTGCACAGCAAGGAGTCAGGAACATGATGTTAGCAGGAAAGCAAAGCTCACTCCCACTTATCTTTTTGTCTGAAAGCAGAACAACACGGTGCACTGTGTCTTATCTTTAATATTTAAATGAATCATAGGTCCACCTGACTTGTAAGACCAGCAGACTGAAAAACAAGAGCGTTACCATCTGTGTGTGTGTGCACGGGTACACTCGTTCTTTCTTTCCGTCGTATACATCTACCTCAAAAGCCATGAAGAGTTCAACAAAGCAAACATACCCCAATACCGCCGCCACACCACTTTAGATTAGCTTTAGTTGGCATAATGAAATGGGGGGGAGGAGAGAATTAGCAATAAGTAGCACAGAAAGCTTAAAGAGCTTATGTAAAGCCTCAACCCAAATAAAATTATCTGGAGATAATATGTATGCAAATATGTCAGATGTACGCAAAGTAAATCTGGGGAAATCGTCAAACAACAAACATAAACAAGTAGTTTATCTCGTAGTTTCGATGGAGTACAAAAATATGCAGTGTCACGTTTCAAAATCCCCTTTTTTGCCACACAATATTAAAACATTGAAAAATCACATGGTGGTTTAGTACTTAAACAGAAGGCAACTCCTCCTCCTCTTGTTTTTTTACAGGTGTTTTGCTTTTCTAAAACGTGTCTGTTTTGAACATGGATTGGAAGCATCAGACTTAATAAGTTGTACTCAGAACAATCTCACTGGTGGAGTCACTAATTGGCCATTAAGGTTGGTCATGTGACTCACTGGCCAAACCCTAAATATTACATCTTAAGTTACCAACATTTCAGTTCAATTAAATTAATTGACTTGTTTTGTTCACCTGTCTTTAGGTAGGAAAAACAAAATTACATTTCTTAATCTCATGCTTTGCGCCGATAAATCTTTACCCACCTCAGCATGTCAAATGCTTGAAGTGGCTCCTCCAACCGATCAGATTTATGAATAACTTGGCTCATAATTACTTGACTGCTTGGGCTCACCTATAAACTTTGTGTAGACCATTAAACTGTCAGCACCAGCATTTTTCTGTTAAAAAAAGAAAAATGAGCAAAAGTGTTTTTATAAGTATTATTCAAGCAATATTAGCCAACAAGGCACATTTCTTCCATCTACATGCGTCAAACTTAGCAAAGCGTTTGTGTTTCTCTTGCTACTCGCTGATCCCACACAGTGGCTAATTGTCTTCGTCTCACAGGTCTGCCCAAGATGCTGGTCATCAGGAACTACTTTGGCGTGCCGAGTCCTGCCTCTGGTCCGGCGCTCTCCATCCAGACCGGAGACATCATCGAGTTAATATGTGCCGACCTACACAGCGCCTGGTGGCAGGTTAGACATGTTTCTCATCTCCTGATTGCTCATTTTAACCATCCCCAGATACTAATTCATTTGAAAATACATAGTGTTTACCATTCTGTAAAGTTTGACTTTAATTGTCAGTGTTTTACATCCAGGGAGTCCAAACAGCCTTAAAAAGTCTTAAACTCGTATATTTAAAATGAAAGCCTTACATATTGTGCTCTGACAGGAGTATTTAATCTTGCATATTCTATGTAGTTTACTGTTTTTCCTCGCTGGACTTTACTGGTACACAAAGGTTTGAGTCCTGATATCTTCACCGCACTCTGTGATATACGGTGGTTGCGGCTATAGCTAGCTGCTAATTTTTTGTTTTTAAAAAATGTATTTTTTTTTCCATCAGTTATACAATCATAACATTTGTCTACCAAGGGTATAATAATGAGTACAAAGGAAATACTGTCAAGTGTAGAAAAGAAAATGTTCCGATTGATTTACAGACTACATAGCTAAAACCAGCTGCTATCATAAGGCGCTTTCGCACTGCACGGAACGTTACGGAACGGAACGTTACGGAACGGAACGTTACGTTACGGTACGGAACGTTACGTTACGGAATGGTTCCAGCCCTGTTGTGTTCGCATTACTCTGAGGGTGCCATTGAAGCGGTGCCGGATGTCATTATTTTTAAAACTATATAGTAGTGAGAGCCAGCTGTCAATGGAAAATCAACGTCTGACTAACAACCAGCGGCCAATCAGCTGCTGGTTCTAAGCAGAACCGCTTGGCCGGCACAATTGGAACCACAGCTCTTGTGGTTCCATGGGGCCGGGTTGAACCGGTTGCAAGTTGTGATGCGAACACGCTCGGAACCGTTCCGTTCCGTACCGTTCCATGCGAAAGCGTCTATACTCTTGCTAGCTAGCTGGCTAGCTTTTTTACATGCAAATGTATCGACAGTTGGATGGACGACATTCGTCTTTGTTACTGGATCACCTTTGTTGCCAACCCATACAATTTATTTATTTGCAATGTTTTTCTTGTGTGTGTGGATTTCTGTCATGTTACAGGCCTTAAAATCCATTCATAATGGTATTAAAAAGATCTTAAAAAGCCTTAAATTTGAGTTTTTGAAACCCGCAGGGCGCCTGGCATATATAATCTGTTACAGATATGTTCACTTGGGTTGAAATAAATTCAACCCAATAAAAATGTGACGACATCTCTGCACGAATTGCTCCACTTCTTCTCGCTAGCATTTTGACACTTTCTGCTAACAAGCAGCAAATACAAATGACATTCCAAGGCACAGTTGTTGCCCCAGCAGACAATTAAAAACACTGCTCTACACTTCTCAGCAGGAAGTCGGATTCCCAGACGCTGGATATGTTTGTTTATTGCCCACGCTTACTGTTAGGCGGAGGCGAATCAGGTTTGAACTTTTCTAGAACTGGCAAGATAAGCTCCTTCCAGGGAATTTTCTACCACAGCAGTCGCCAACCCGCGTGGACATGGAAGTCAGGCTGAGTCATAACTACATTACCTGATGGCTGAAAATGTAGCTTTTTTTTTTTTTTTGTCACGGGTTAGGATTGCATCATATTGTGAAGTCTTGGCAAATCTCACTACATATTGCACAAAAAAAATCAGTTAATTATGTGGAAAAACTTTGGGTGTTTTTGTTTCCAGGGTTTGTGTAATTAGATTTTATTCAGCAGCAGTTATGAGTTTGTTTTGACAGGCCTTGTGACTGAAGTCATTATCAGAGCAAGCGCGCAGAAGACGGCAGAGCTTCCCGCTGTGCTGATAAGATGTCCTGAGGTTGCACAGATAGGAAAAGGAGGGCAACCAAATGGGCTTAGCATGCATGTTTCTGGAATGTCCCTTAAAAAAAAAAACCACACTTGTTCCTGGAGTGCAAAATATAAGCTGCCTCGGGCTCCTTATCTAAACCTAGAAATCCCTAAAATGTCTAAATCTAGTTGGGAAAAGAGATCTCGAATGTGCTGCTGCTCCAGCTGCCAACATCCTTATTGCTTTGCAGCTTTTACAGAAAAGCACACTAAGGCTCTCTTTATAACTCAAGAAAACCTGATGTGTGGAAAATATATGCAAAGGACAAAGATCACATGCTTGTGTGTCTAAAAGGAAAAGGAAAAATCTTTAACGTTCCTGAACTCCTGGGAGGAAGGTCTCTAAAGTAAATGTGTAGGTTTTATTCAGTAGCGTGCATGAATAGTTTCAGGTCACAGGTCCAATGGTCCTGCTTGGGCTGCAGTTTCAGTGATCCAGTGAAACAGAAAATCCCTGCTGGTTTTTCTTTTTCAGTGTTTGCAGCTGCAGGAGCAGCTTTTTCACTTTTTGATATTTCTTTGGCATCATTGTTGAAAGCATTTGTGTCTAAACGTAAACCCTCTAGATGTTGAGACCTGGCATAGCTGAAGAATTTGGAGCAAGTTATTATTATTTCAGTCACTTGGCAAATTTCTGGGTTGTTTATGAATTTATTTTCATGTGAGTCTGACATCTTTATTTAAAACTTTGGTGTTCTATCTGGACAATGATCCCAAAAAGGCTTTAAGCTGGTTTTGAAAGGGATAAAGTGTCTCATCGTTACTCTTCAATGGCTTAAATTTAATTAAAAAGTAGCTGATTTTACTTAAAACAAAGTCCATGACATGAAACGAGCTTATTTAAATGAACTCTGCCAAGAAGAGTGGCCAAAAATTCAGTCAGAAATATTCCAGGACCTTCCAGAAATGTAGCTTTTTGAAGGTTTAAAAACTTGTAATCAACCTCAACTTATAACTAAGACTTTTATTCTTGTATTTATAACTTTAAATCTCATTATGATGTTTGTTCTCCTAATTATGACTTGAAAACTCATAGTTCTGACTTACAAATAAGAAATTATGACTTCAAAACACAATTACAATTTCATGTTGATGAACTCTGAGTTTTATCACCAAGGGAGGAATTAAAAAAAAAAAAAAAACTCATCCTCTTCCTCTCTTCCTGTCAGGAGTTATTCCAGCAACATCTAACCACTGCTGTACATTTGTGCTGCCGCCTAATTGTTCTTGAGTTATGGAGACACAACCCGGCCAGATGTATGTAACACAATTATCTCTGCGTGCTTTCAGGGCAGGATCCTGTCGACGAAAGAGGCTGGCTTCTTTCCAAGCGACGCCGTGCGGCCGTGTCCGTGTGTAAGCAGCTTTTACTTCCAGTCCTGCCAGTAGCGATTCACGTAGCGGGCCACAATCTGGAGATACCAGGGGCTGCTGGGAGGGATGGCCACTGGGTTTTTCTGTTTCGAGGACGATTAGCATGTTTTACTTTTATGTGATGAAATGCAGTCATGTGAAGCAATTGGGAAACGCTGCAAGTATCGGCTAGTCATGCCACAATAAGTAGTTAAACTAATGACAAATTAAAATGATAGCTTCCACTTTTTTGAAGGGAGACTTTGTTTAGAGAGACATCGTGATCAATTCTATTTTTGGTTTTGTTTATTGTTTTATTTTGGTTATTTTAAAATGTCTTTTAGTTCAGGTACACATTTTAAGCTTATTAGCCTATGAGAGGGCTAATAAACTTGCATTATTATGCCATTATCAGTATTACTTGAAAATAGTCTCATAACAACTATACTATTGTTTATCGCAATAATTTCTGAGACAATTTATTGGTCAGCAAATTTTCTTATTGTGATTTGCTTATATGAGACCCACAATAGGCTTTTGCTACTGTAATCATGAAAAAGAAAGAGACTGTACAAGTTTAGCTTTTGTGCAGCTAGACTGTTTTTTTTGTTTAATGAGTAAAACAAGGTTAATTAAATAAGTCACTTTCTTTCCAGGAGATAAAAAACACAAGAGTAGACATCAATTTGTGAATATATCTTCATTTTCTTCACATTGCTGTAAAAACCAAAACCAAGTTTTCAGACACAGTTTTGGTGAATGTAAAGATTTACTTATCTCAGATTTATACCTTTCTTCGCAGTTGCTTGTTTTGCATACATGCCACAGACAGACAGACTGTTACTTTCCATTTGCTGAAGTTCAGGCTGCATCAGAAACATGAGGTCCGCTGCAGATAACAGTCTTATCGCCGTATCTCAGTGCCGTAAAGATAAGGAGAGCATTGAGCAGTTTTACTTGTGGAGCAGCACCAAGTCAACTTGAAAACAGAACTGACGTCAAGCTATGTCGTTTTATGGGAGCAAAGGGGTGTGTGTGTGTGTGCATGCATGCATGTGTGTGTGTGTGTTGACCTGCCACAGGCTCACGTCTCTGCTGTTCCCCTCTTGCTGCAGGTGCCGAAGCCTGTCGATTACTCCTCGCAGCTATGGTGAGTTCACAAACGGCTGCCGTCCTTTGGGTTTGTTAGAAGGCTCAAATGTAAAGTCTTTTTTCATACGTTATGCGACCGAAAACAAAATCATTTTTAAATGCAGAGGTACGAGGGATTCCTTTGGCTTTCGTGAATTTGCCGTTCAAAACTATTGAACTTGTTCACATTTGGTTATGTTACATAGGCAACAACTTCAGCACATTTTAAAAAGGTTTTACATGACATATCGTAATGAAGAAGAGCCTTTTTTTTTTTTCCTTTTAAGTAAAAATCTGAAAAGTGTGGCATGCATTCGCATTGTGGATTGGAGAATCTGTTGACAGAATAGTTATTGTTTATGGAAGAATGAATTTACAACAGAAGTCACACAGTGACACAATTTAATGGTTTAGGTAAAAAAAACAACAAAAAAAAAACGGTTCATTTGTCAGAAAGTTGAAATTACAACTTTTCAAACCCGCAATTCCGATTTTTTCTTATTTATGACTTAAAGACTTGTAATGGACTTCAACTTATAACTACGACTTTTCTTCTTGCATTTATAACTTTAAATCTCATAATTATGATGTTTATTCTCCTAGTTATGACGTGAAAACTCAGAGTGATGACTTAAATATATGAAATTATGACTTCAAAACACAATTACAATTTCAAGTTGGACTTTTTTTTAGCCCCGGCTTTCAGTCTGACTAAGCTTGAGCTATTTTGCCAAACACACAATGTGCAAAGCTGGTACGTAAATCCTGAATGACCAACACTAGCTTGTCATCTCCACATGACAAAATATAAAAAGGTAAAAACAGTAGGAATAGTTTTACAAGGCATTGAATGTTGGATAATGACAGCGAAAAGCTCCACTGAGCTAAAGGTAAACGATTAAAATCTTTTTCTGTTTTACTGCTGTAGGTTTGCAGGTCCAATAGAGAGATTTCAGGCAGAAGCAGAACTCATCAACAGGGTCAACAGCACCTATCTGGTCCGCCACCGCAGCAAAGAGTTCACAGAGTACGCCATCAGCATAAAGTAAGTCTGCAGTCAGATAACACGAGTCTGTCGCCGTTTAATCTCTGTTGCGTTTCACTGAGTTAACTGGAACTCAGTTAACTCAGTGAACTCAGCGTTTAACTCAGTGAAACGCCGACGTTCAGATGAGCCAACCTGTCTTTCCAAAGACCAAGATGATTATTGTCTTTTTTTTTTTTTTCTTTTACCCGCTGCTAGTTGACCGCATCTCCGTGGCTGCACTGTTATTTTTACTTAGCCAAACCACAGTATTGACCAGCTGCAGCTTTCATCCACGCCGCAGAACTTGACAGACTAATTTGCACCTTATCCGACGGGCAATGTGGCGATCGCCGTTCTCCAGGCCAAGCCTGCGGTTAGAGCAGCATGCCGACACCTCGCTCAGCTCCAACGTAATCATCACGGCTCGACGTAACAGCCACAGAAACAGACTCTGTGGTTTTTAATTAAAAGCGTACTGATGTTCTCGTGTCATCTCATAGTAGAACCTCTGTCTTTAGAGCTTCGTCTTTCCACCTTCTGGTGCCATTCCAGCTATGAATCTTGTTTGGTGTGTAGATTTGCAAAAATAGTTCAGATTTGATTTGATGTTGAACTAAAACTTCAAGTCCTGCCACATTATAATTGGATTTACTGCCATCGTAATATCAGCGTGTGCAAAGAGTCGGGTTTATTTGCATAGCACATTTTATCAGCAAGGCACCTTTTACACCATAAAAGCAATTATGAAACGAACAATAAACATTACTTTTACAAAATCACCAAGCAAATACATCAAATATATTGGCTAATGTTCCAGTTGTTATTAATCAAAGGCAAATTTGAACAGGTGTGTTTTTAGCTTTGATTTAGAGGAAGTCAGTGTTTCAACAGATTTTTTTTCCATATTAGAGAAACATAGAAACTATACGCCTCCACCAAAAAACGCTTGAAAGTGTCACACACTCGCACTTTAAATGCCAACCATATATTTGGTCAGTTGGACGGACTTTAGCTGCGCTTGTTGCCTGAATGTGGATGCATTATTTTTCATTGGCTTACAGGAAGCGGTGAAGAAACTGAGGTTGTAACCGGTTGTTTCTGGCAGAGCTTTTGTTCTGTTTTCGCACAACATTGTCGTTGACGGTCATCGTTGCTGAGAATTCGATCTTGTTTCCTTTGAGACCGCGTGCGAGTCGATCCGAGTTTACAAGACGTTGGACGTCAGCCCAGTTCATTAGGCTGGATTGAATCCTGTTTATGAGAGAGAACAGAGTACAGTATGTGGTGGAACACCTCTAATACAGTCCACCGATTAAATCACCTGGATTTTTCAACAAAATTGCTGGACAAAGTCAAACCGTCGACATCGTTGCTTACGAAGCAGCACAGCGAATGACCAATGTCCTTTATTTGCGCACAAAGCTTTCTATTCCGCTGGACTGTTGATGCAAACACAAGCATGCGACTCGGGGAAGTATTTACCCGACACCCATCACTCTCACAGTGTCACAAACTTCGGGGACCCCGGTGCATTAGAGGGACGGCCCAGGCTCTCCACCAGGGGCCACAGGCCGGCCACCGATCGATGGCAGTGATCAGAGAGGGAAATTACACATAACTTATTCAATGGCCCACAGGTACAACAACGACGTGAAGCACATAAAGATCCTGACCAAGGAGGGCTGCTACTACATTGCAGAGAACAAGAAGTTCAGGAGCATATTAGTGAGTCTTTTCCTTCTGTCCACTTTGTTTTTCTGTTTCTTATTAATGTTGCCATACTGTTCATGTAATGAAGTGTCAACGACTGGTTTTAGTCTAACAATGTGCACCAAGTTAGCTCTAATTAGAGATGTGGAAACAGACCTTTTCTTTTTTTAATGGTAGACTCTGGATTTTCTAAAGTAAAAGGGTAAATTACTTCTGTTTACACTGATGTAAATGCGACTGTGTGCTTCTTCTGCATACAGGAGCTGATCGAGTACTACAAACACCACTCGCTTAGAGAAGGCTTCAAGAGTCTGGACACCACCCTGCAGTTCCCCTACCGCGAACCGGAGAACGCGGCTGTGCACCGCTTCAACAGATCAGGCAGCAACAGTGAGTACAACACACAAATGACCCAGTGTGATACTCTTTGCATTAACCCTACTACCACCGTTACACAGTATTATGACGTTAACATGAAAGTTATTTTAAAAAAGGGTGTAACAAGATCCAGCTGCTACAAACTAGTTTCACCATCAGTTCAGCCGTAACGCCCAGCTGACTGACGGTTCACGTGTGGGAATATTATTTTATGTTTTATTTTCATTCGTCTTTTTTAAGACAGTAGAATAGCTCATTATCAGAAATGGTATCCTACCAAAAACCTGCTGGTTTTTGGTAGGATGTTTTGTTGTGCCAACAGCAGAGGTGGGTAGAGTACCCGAAAATTGCACTCGTGTATCTTCAGCTTATTTTTACTCAAGATATACCTGATATACCTAAAAAACTTGTTTCATGTATAGGTTTGTCTTCGTATCTCCACATCTTTAACTTATGATTAGAAAATTACAAAAACACACTATTTCACTGATCATTGTGACATTTGACGCTTTATCGTGATTCTCATTAAAACTGGAACGGACCATGTTATGTTTATATTCATATATTTTCTTGTGGGAAAGAATAAACACCAAGGATACCTTTAATCGCCTGGCACCAAAGCCAGGTGACGAAGGTGGGGGGGAAAAAAGAAGTTAAAACACTTACCCAGGCGAAAGCGCTGCCTCCTAAACGCGCTGCCTTAATTCAGATGGGAACGCCTTGGCGGCTTTTAAAGAGCTGCACAGTGATTCGCCGTTACCGGCAGCTCAGCCTCCTGTGATGTTAATCGGTTTTGACTCGCTGTCAGACGGCGGTGGGAGAATTCCCCGAGCATGGTATTAGATTTGATAACACTCCCTGGCTGATTACTGAAGATCAAATCAATTAGAGTTCCATGGGAACAGGATAATCTCAATAAATTAACATTCATAACCGGACTCGAAGTGTTAATATCTAATCCATAATCATTTGATATGTGCAACTACTTAAATCTATCA
The DNA here is from genome assembly GCF_000485575.1 of Poecilia formosa. Lineage (NCBI taxonomy): Eukaryota > Metazoa > Chordata > Actinopteri > Cyprinodontiformes > Poeciliidae > Poecilia > Poecilia formosa. Next base: position 548,773 of record NW_006800132.1, read on the forward strand.
TATTGTTTAGTCTTTGTGTATCTTGACTGTGCTTTGCAGTGGTATTTATACCCCTTGAGCTTTTTCACATTTTGTCACATTGCAGCCACAGACGTCAGTGTATTTTATTAGAAGTTGATGTGAGAGACCAATGCAGCATAGAGTTGTGTATATTTGTATATAGCTCCTCTGTTGGGCCAAGTCTCTCCCGGCTCTAGTCAGCCATAAACTAACGATGTTTTCACATCTGATCAGTTCCAGTTCAATTGCGACGTCTGCTACATTTTCAGCTGCTGCGGTTCAATGTCACGTTGTTTCAAATGAGCCAAACTAATTGAAATACCTGTTCACCTCGTTGCCTGTGGGGGCACTACACCAAGAACCACTGAAGGAGACGACAAGAAAACCACAAAAGAAGACACTGAGCGTAACGTCTTCACACAATGCAGGGGCATCAGACATTAGCAACTGCAAGATTTCTCTGTTGTCTTCAGCAAAAGACTGCCGACCATTTCTGCCGCTTGCGCTAGACATGCACACACATTGTGCTTCCATTTACCCAGAATGCCCTACGCTACAGTGACTTTTGGAGTGACTTGGCATTCATATATGCATTTGAAACATGCCAGAGCTCACTTCAACCGAACCGAGACTTAGACCTGAGTTGGCTTCAGAGTTCGTTTGTGCATTCACACCTCTTCAAACGAACCGGACTTTCTAAACAGACGAACCGGAGTTTGCTGAAACTGGACTAAACATGGCTGGTGTGAATGCACCGTAAAACTTTCACCCCTCACTGGGTGCTCTGGATTTTATTTAACGGCATCCAACTAAAGCGAGCTGAGCACCAGTGGACGCCCCTCTTTTTTAAAAAATATATTATTAGTTTTAACTGTCCACTTCACCACTAGCATAGCTGAATCATCCACTACTTTCTGCTGATCCCGTTAAAGTACAGTGAAGTGTTTGAACGTCGCAAAGTAACACAATGTGAATAAGCTCTGAGCTCCTGGGTATTTATTTATTTTTTTATTTTTTTTGCAAGACTCTGTATAAAGCACTGACAGGGGTGTTTGTAAAGTTCATGAACCGTCTGATGTTTCTACAAACACAGTTTTACTCCGTCAAGCAGCCCAGAGACTGTCAGCATCACTGAAGGTTGTTGTGTTCTGTCAGCGGCTGAGCTGATGATTTCAGGAGCTGGATTTCCTTTTTCCTTTCCACCTTCACAAGAAAGAAACGCTTGTTCCTTTCGCGAACGAACCCAGCATCGCCTCCGAACAAAAGCGAGCACTTCAGACGCTTCAAACTGTACCGACGCACAAAAAAAATGCTGTTGATTATTTATGCATTCAGCCGCCGCAACTCTGCGTCTGTGTCATTACTGCGGCTAACCCCGATTTTCTCTGAGCATCCGGCTTTTATTTATCCGAGCTGAATGAAAGGAGACACCGTCGCTGATGTGGAAGTTTACAGGTGTAGCTGGCGTGTGAGCTTGAACGCAGCATTTTAATGAGATCATGTTTAGAGGCGAATGCATCCTCAGACTTTCACCTCAGGAGTGATTATAAGACGAAATAAAAAAGGAGGTTCTCGTGGCGCGGAAACGCGAGGAGCGACGTTTTCGGGACGCTTTTCCGTTTCAATCGCTTTTATTTTCTGTCTCATTAGCTTGGATGAATGTTTCTGGGTTGGGGAAAAAAAGGGAAGAATTGCTACCAGTTAACCGACGAACAGGAAGCAGCTTGCCTTATCAAAGCCTGCTGTTTCCATGTTCACGGCGCACAAGCTGAGAAACGCCATCAAACCCGTTGTGTGAGCCGCTCATCAGTGGGTAATGAAAAATCTGACATCACAACGAGCATTAAATAAGATCCCATCTGAAGCCCACGTGCCGCTGCGCGCTCGCCGCCGGTCGCGTTCAGGGGCGCGTCGGAAATGCGAACAGATTGCGCGAGGCTGCTGGGTTTCTCCGTTCCCGCGGTTCAATCTCGGCTTCAAAGCTTCAAGTCGAGGCCGCTCCGGTCCAAATTTGTTTTGTTTTGTTCTGCCGAAGTCCTCCGTCTTTACAAGGCGAGCCCTTCCTCCCCCTCCCTTCTCCACTCCTGGAGCGCAGAATTCATTTCCTCGCTTTCACATTTAAATGACTTCTGTTTATGATTGCCGTCATTCCCAGAGCGCCGCTGGAGTGCTTCCTAATTAACGCTCGTGCTTTCTCCCGCGCTCTTTGGACGGCTTTCGTCGTGTGACAGCTGATTGATAACACGACACCGCCAGTGTTAACTTAGAACATAAACAAACAGGACGCCATGGAGCGGCTTCAGCTCGCAGTCTGTGTGGGCACTCTTGGCTCATGATTGGATTCTTACACTCATCTTCACTTTCCCTCTCTCTCTCCCACGAAATGATGCGCTGCGTGCGTGTGTGTGTGTGTGTGTGTGTGTGTGTGTGTGTGTGTGTGTGTGTGTGTGTACTGATTCTCAGCAGTCACACAAATCAGATTGTTCAAAAATAAAGCATGTGAAATTCACCCGGCGTCTCGGCGGCTGTGCGATCCCTCTTCATATCGCTCGCACCCCGAAACCATCAGCGCTTGCTGAGCTGTCTCTAAGCGCCTTGATTAGAATTCATTTTAAAAACCACTAGAGCCCTGCTCTCCTTACAGCATATCAATAACTTGGGCCGGTTAACTCTCCTATTGCATTGTTCAAAGTGGAACATTTTTCACAAAGTTGGGGCATTTACTTGCCGCACTGGGAATTACAGTTTCACGTAGGCAAAGCTTGGCTGTATAGACTTTAGCTAGGTACATGGGCGGAGCTTCAGGGGTTTGTGGGAGGGCCATGGACCTCATGGTTGCTAAATACTTTACAAGACCGACTGAGTTTAGTGATGTAACAGGTATAAAATGTTGTGCTACATGATTGGCTTTATTTTCACTCTTATATTTAACTTTATGACACACAAAATTACAAGCAAATTACAAACGTGCCGCTGTGTTGTCCACTTGCTGCATACCTGGTTCAACGCGTCAACAATAAACCTACCTTCAGCAGTTTGCTAGCTGCTCCAGACTCTTGATAAAATGATCAGATCGCTCTCTGTGGTGCTGAACTGCTTTGGATTTGTTGTTTCATCACTAGTGACCAGTAGCCTGATGTTTCTATTTTGCTGCTAAATTGTTGAATAAATAATATCTGCTTTTAATTTGCTTTTTAAATTTTATACAGCCATCAGATTAGGCCAAAGTTCTTTTGTACCCAGTTAGCCTTCAAGTGTTAAATGAACACCTGATCGTTTATGTGACTTCTGCAGACGCTGACATCAGCATGGGGCACGTCTGTACTGAAGCAAAAGTTTTTGTTTCGAGATTGTATTGTAGTCTTGGATAACTTCTGTGATTGGCCAACTTCGTTTTTGACAACAAGCATCTCATCAGATCTTTTATTGAAGGAAAAATAAACCCAGAGGGGGTCAAGAGAAGCAGATCTCGCTTGTGCGTCAGATTCAAGGGCATACCAGAGACTCAATGCAAAAGTTCTGGCTCACAACTTTTGTATGTAAAAAAAAAAAAAAAAAAAATAATAATAATTTGTAATTATCATGTTATATCCCACCCCAAATTATCAGGAAGTTCATGTGGTTTGTAATTTGTTTTTCTGCTAGAGAAAATTGAGTTGCTGTAACAAGACTACATGATGCAGGAAGGCAATAAAGTTGTTGAAGATTATGCTCCTGAAATTGGTTACCTGTATGTACATTACTCTCCATCAGCTCCTTTGTCAATGGAAATTATATTTAATGAGTTTGTCTTTAACCAACTTGAAGTTTCTATAGATTTTTATCAAGTTTTTTTTCACCAATTGTGTAGTACTTCAATCACAAATGCGTTAAAATTCTTTGATTTAAATGAGAAACGTTGTTCCTAACCAAGATACAGGTGTATTTCTTTGACTCAAAATTGGTCCGATTGAACATTTCTAACTGACTTCCAAGTCCGGTATTTTGTAATCCTGTGGCATTTCAAGAACGATTATAGTCTAACAATGGTTCCCGTGACCTTTAAAAGAGAAGCGGACCCACAGATTGACGGGCATTGTACAATAAATCGGGTATAAAAGCCGGATGAACTGCAGCAACAAGGGCTCAGGGGGGATCAGCCTTTGAACTTCATTTTACCCCTTCAGCCCCCGATGTTCTGGATCTGTGTATTCGGGAACTAAACCTACCTGCACTACTTTTCCTTGAGGTTTTCAATTATAACACCTTCCGGATGTCTTCTGGTGGGCGTTGAGGACAATTTGATTTCACTCCGCTTATGGGCTTAAGGGCTGAAATCAGGCAAAACGACGAGGAATCACCAGCACACTTACAGAACAGCACAACGTTAAGCATTTGGGTTCCTATTTGAGTTGAACAGTCGATGACTGGCTGAAGTCTGTGCATGGGATAAAAAGAGAGTAAATACGGCGAAGGGCATGCACTAGTTTCTACCAAACATGCATTTGAAATAGAAAAATCCAGGTTTGGAGTGTTTTGAAAACATGTTTCATTTATCTCCTTTGCTTCTCTTTCCTTCTGCCACCCTCTTACTTCCCCCTTTCCCGCATCTCTGCGACCCCCCCATCCCCTCCTCACCTCCTGCCTGGCCCCGCCCCACCCCGCCATAGCTCCATTGCTCTGCGGCCTCTCTCTCGTAACTCCTGCCGGCTACAGCTTTGTGCCTCCTTCCTCTGCTCCCTTCTGGTCAGGTACAGGTATAGCTTCACTCCATTTCTCTCTCTCTCTCTCTTCTCCTCCTCTCAACGCCGCCGAAGGCTGCTTAGCATGCTGTCCCGCAGCCCGGCGCCTTCGCATCATCGCACGAACCTCGGCTTTTGCACCCTTTCATCTGGCCTCCCGTTGCAGCGCTTCGACTCTCGCGTCGTCGCGCGTGCACACCCGTCGCCCTACGTGTTTTGTTTGACTACTGCATGTACAGTATGTGAGGTTCATGTGTTTTGTTTTTGCATGTTATACTGCTTTTGAAAAAAAAAAAGGAAAAAGACCTGGCATGTGAGGCATTTTATTCATTTATTTTTTTAGCTTTTATGTAGCTGTGTCTGATGTGTGTGTGTGTGCGCCTGTGGGTCCGTCCGTCAAAGAAAAGGTGGAAGTGTCCAAGTTCGCAGAGCCTCTCTATATTAGATATTCTATCCCCACGGCCAGGTTGTAGAGGTCTGACATCCCATTTCAACCTGTCAGCTTAGCCCGGGCAGAGCGGGCGGTCTGGACAACAGGAGAGGCGGCAGGGTGGGATGGAGCTTTGGTAACTGGCTCTACCTGCTCCACATCTGTCTCGCACTGTTTTCTCCTCAACAGGAGACATTTATTCTCTATCTCTTACACACACACACACACACACACACATGCGTCAAGACACCGGAGCTGGTCTTCGTCTGTGAAAACTAGTTGGAACTCAGATAGTGTTTTCTTAAAGAGGTTTTCAAGTCCGATATCAAGTATTGGTATGTATCTAAGAATAATATCTAACAGATTAGTATAAAGAACTAAATACGGATCAAATGTATTTATTTAGTCAATCAAATTTTCTTCAGTGAGTCCTGCAGCAAAGTGCTTTCTGTTGATTCAGGGATAAAAATGAAGCAAGGAGATAAAATATTAGTAGAAACATAAAAATGGCAAAATGCTACATTTTACTAAAATTCTAAATAAATGTGTCTGATCACCTAAAGCTTGTTCTACCTTTTGGCACTTTTCTTTTTTTTTTTAATTCTAAATTATAGAAATGCTTCTGTTATCTTCCTCAATTGTCAAAAGTTGTGACATAATTTGATTAGCTCTTTTTTTTCACAAATGTACTTGGATTGTTCCATCTATTTTCATGAGATGTTCTGCTGCTGCAATGAAACATTAATGAAAATACTTATTTTAAAGCAATTAACACGTTTTATAGGGGTGGGCAGTAAAGGGGGAAAAGTTTTTCTTAAACCTTTTCAGTTCTTTGAACTCATCTAAAGCTCGTCTCCACTCCTGCGTCCACATCAGTCGGACTGTCTGTACGTGTTTGTTTGTTCATACCTGTTGTGGAAATGTCGGCACGTTTGAACATTTTCTGAAATGTGTTTTTCTTTTATTTTTTTCTTTCCGTTTTTCGCCCCAAGTGCTGACGCCCAAAGTGATCGGCGTGGCCATAGCGCGGTACGACTTCAGCTCCAGAGACACCCGGGAGCTGTCGCTGCAGGAGGGCGACGTGGTGAAGATCTACACCAAGTCCGGAGCCAACGGCTGGTGGCGGGGCGAAGTCAACGGCCGGGTGAGTGTCGCTCCTCAAATCAGAGGAGAAGAAAGTTGGACTGTGGGAGCAGCTTCATGCTTTTTATTTTTCTTTTAATTTTCTGGATCCAGCCCCCAAATGCTAACACTGTAGCTTTGAATTGGATTCCTTAAAGAAGTTTAAATGTTTCTAAAATTCACCGTAGAGTTCCCTGTTAATGAACTCTTTACTCTTGTATTGATTTGAGAAGATATTTTGGTGAATATTTTACTCCGCAAGGACCCAGAAAACATTCCTGTCCACTTTTCATGGCTCGTTCTTCAGTGTGTTGTTGTTTACGCCTAAATCCGTAAAAGCCAATCCCGGCAGAGCTCTCCACACACATTACCGAGAGACGTCGGGGTCAGAATGCAGGAAACCCCCCGCAGTGTGCGCCGACTCTCTGCATTTCAGCAAGGAGAGTCTGGAAGTGTTGCTGTGTTTGCGTTTCGATCCTCTGCTCAGCCAGATGTTGAGTGTTTACAGTGAAGGGAAGCTAAAGAGAGCCGTTTGTCCCAGGGAAGGCAGTGGAAACCAGCTGGTGTAACTCACTGTGACAAACATCTCTCTATTTTAGAAGCTTTTCTGTAAATTATAAGATTAGAATGTGATAAAAACAACAATATGTTGATAATTAGTTGTTTTTACTTGATAATGTCACCTGTAGGCACAGATAGACACTAGGTGGTGCTAGAGCACCTGCCCTGTTTCTTCTGGACAAAAGAGTGCCCTTCTGAAATCTTTATTTTTTTTCATAGTGCAGCATATGACCTGTAATTAATTTCACAGTACTAAGGCAGAACTTGCTGTAAATGCAATAATTTATACTTATTTATACTCTATACTTTTCACACTTGGTGTCATTGCAGCTCTACGTTGTGTTGCATCAAAGAAAATTTCTGCAAAATGCGTGTGAGTTTATAGTTGTGACATTAAATGTGAGAAAAATGAATACTTTTGGAAGCTACTGTATGTATAAAAAAAAAGTTTTCATTAAATAACCGTGTTACCTTTTTTAGCTCACGTAGCACTAAGGAAGCTCGCTGGGAATTTCACAGCAAGAAAAGGGAGACGGGGAAAAAAATTACAGGATCTCAGAATGAAATTGTAGCTTCTCATCTTGGGAAAGCAATTTTCAGAACAATATTCCGTATCTTTCAGTGGCGGCATTGCTAATCTTGCTCTCCAAAATCGACTTTTGATCTTTGGATTTTTGCGGTTGTGATTCATCTGCAGCTTAAGCAGCTTCACTTCACTACTGCCGAGTTGGAGTTTTAAATTAAAACACCGGCGGGGAGGTGACAGTAATCAGCCTGTTGGTTCGTGTTAAAAGCCGAATGAAAGGACGAGGGTTCTCAATCCGTCACTTATTCTCCTTCCTTTCTCCCTCAGGTCGGTTGGTTTCCGTCTACGTACGTGGAGGAGGGCGAGGAGTGAGCCGACCGACCAGCTGGATTGGGAAAAAAAGAGAAAGAGAAGACTGAGCAGCGCGGCCGCTCGACTCTCCTACACGACGCCCTGCTGCCTCAAACCGCCCCAGCGGCCTTCGGCTGAGAGAAAGGGCTACAGTGGGCCGCGGTCCCAAACAAGCCCCATCATTTCTGCTCGACTCGGTGCAGCGGAGCAGCCTGACCGTCGAGGGGAAATGAGCTCGGCTGATGCTCCCTCTCTCCAACCCTTCATCCGTCGCTTCGTTTCTTCCCCACCGGCCTGCCGCCATCTGCCCATCTCAGCTCCCACTTTCTCCCACAAGCAAAGACTTGGATGCCATCAACTACTGGCTCTCTAAGGAGTCCCTCTATGTGAAGTTTTTCTTTTTTCTTTTTTTGTTTGGATTTTATTTCACTCTGGATGGATTCCAGCCGGTTGTGACCTTGCTCGTGTGTTTGTACTACAAACGCAGGCCGTTATTGACGACTCGGATTCATTCGCACCTCCCTCCTTCCTCCATCAGATTGCGATCGCAGCATCGTCGAGCTCTTACTGGAGGAATGGCGGGGAGCGGGCGGGGGTGGTGGCGACGGCGTCGGATAGCGTCACCGCACAGCTGCCAGCGATTGATCGCCGTTGTTCCCATTTTCCTTCGCTCTTTATCTCCGAGCCGAGCCTCTCGTGTTGTTCGTCGTCCCGGCCGTGAACGATCCTCCCGCTCTTATCGGTGGCGGCTTCTGTCAACAGGAGCCCGTCCGCCGGGGGTTTATCTTATTGTGGGCATTAGCTGCCTGTCAGGAGGAGACAGCCGAGCCCGCACTTACGAATGGTTTCTTCAGCTTCGACCTCGCCGGGGGCGATGGCTGACTCGCTGTTCGCTGGCTGCCAAAGGTCTTCATACCCCTTGAACTGCTCCACATTTTTGAGACGTCTCAGACAAAGTTAGAAACTTGTTTTGCCCCAGTTTCTCTGACACTCCTCAATAAAAATGCAGGTCCACTAACTTGGAGTTGGTTCCACTAAATCAAATTTAAGACTTTTGAAGACCAAATACAAATTTAAGGTCTGTATCTTCACAGAAATGTAAAAAATAGTAATTCTACATTATATTACCAGTGAATCACATTATATTATTCATATTTTATATAGTAATACTGCTGAGGTTTGGGTTTTTTTGCACAGAATGAATGTAGCATCGTGTGTGTGGCCAACAGAAGTGAGCCGGTGGCAAAGATGGATGTAGGCGATAAATTTACACTCGAACCTGATAGACATAAAAAATCTAGCTAGCTAGCTGAGCCAAATTAGCAGCTAGTAGCTGTAGCCTCAACCGCTTGGAGTCACAGAACACAATGCAGACGTCTGAGTGCGACTCAAACTGAAAAGTTGGACAAAAAATAAACTGCATACAATACACATTTTTAAAAATAGTTTTATTTTATTGCCAACTTACATTTTTTCCAACGAGTTTAAAACATTTTAAGGCCTTAATTTCAAAAAGTCTTACCGCTGAGGCTTTTTAAGGATGCGTGGAAATCCTGTTTTAGAGTTTTATGTTCAACTTTACATGTGGAATAGTTGAATGGGTGTGAATACCTTTGCACATTTATCCTATGTTGTCCTGATTTATCTTCAACACGAAATCCTTTTCTAAGCAAAACTTGTACTTTTCTTCCATTTTTTTATATCATTTATAATCCTCTCTGGAGGTCAAGCGCTAGGCGACCAATCATGAGCCGGTCTAATTTCTGTTCAGGCAACCAGAACACTATGTTGAATTTTTATTTTTTTAATTTTTATTGTTTTTACTCTGCTTTACTACTTCTTTTCCTGACATATTTGGATCTTTGCGTTCTGCCTCCCTAGCAGCCCACCACACCAGAGGCTGTACTTGTAGACGTAGGAAAGTGCATTTGAAGATGAAGTTGCAGAGCTGAGATTGAAATTTAACCGAGATCAAGGCAGCTGTCACATTTGAAAATCAGCCCCGAGGCGATTCCTTCACTCCTCATCTCCCACCCATCCCCCCACCCCACTGTCACATCTTCATTGTGTCGACGCCAACTCGCATTGTGCCACGGTGTCGGTTAATGGTTTCCATTGTGACTGTTTTGTGGACTTAATGGGTCCATTACGTGTGAAAGTCACGAATAACACCCTGCCACATCTGACACTCGCCACTTTTATCTTTTTTTTTTTTCTTTTTTTTTTTTGTTCGTCAAGAACGAGTCACATTAATGAGTCCTATTTTTTTTTCTTCTTCTTTTTTTAATGGCTTTCAAATCAACAATGTCAATAATTGACCACCAGATGGAAGCATCCTAAACGCAGCTCTAAAAGTCTGGAGATGACGTCATATGATTAGGAGGAGGAGGAAACTGGTTTGAATTTCTCAGTAAATCATATTTCTGTTTTGGCTTAAAATTTTAATTTATGAATTTCTGCTATGTTGAATATTAACCCTGAAAATCTTCCTCCAATAATATCGCCAGGAAAACAGAGACCTTCCTTATATAGATAGATCACACCTTCCTTTTGAAAAAAATAAATAAATAAAAATGGAGCCGGTTCTCTAATCACAGACTCCAGTAATCCACTCCCGCTCTTCCTCCTCCTCCTCTTCCTCGGCCTATTTGACCTCTGACAGCAGGGCCATATAAAGCTGCAGGTCTTCCTCTGCCCCTCTCCTTTTTTTTTCTTTTTGGAGCGCAGGAGGGATTGGTAGGAGGCTCAAGGGTATCTGTGATCTAATCATTACACCATCTCCTCACCTCGGCGACCCCGCCGCATTCGTCTCTGTCTCTGTCTTCCCCTCCCTTGTTTCCCCGCCCGTGTCTCGTCCAATCGCTTGCGGAGATGCTTCCCTGCGCAAAGCGTTGACCGGTTTTAATTTGACCTCAGATGAACTTTATGCCAATTTTATCGGAGATGATTTCTGCATGTGCAGAAAGAACTTCAGAGTGACCATGCAGACTCCCGTCATTTCTTTTCACCTTCAGGTCCGTCGTGATGGACGTTTGCATTCAGATGTGTCGTGTGTGTGTGTGTGTGTGTGTGTGTTGTGTGTGTTTTGTTATGCCAGTAAAGCCAAAGATGTATGCTGTATCTGCCGTCTCTCGTAACCACGGTACCCAACCACTGAGGCCTGACTCTAAAACGGTGCAATCCTGACTGTAGCAGAACCCTGTATTGTTGCTGTATTATACTGTAAATGATGTACATAGAGCGGAATAAAGATATACACTGCTTCTTCTAATGTCTTGATGTATCGGTTTTCTTCTTTGTTGTGAATTGGATGAAACGGTGTGTTTAATTTAGTTCGGAAGTGACTTTTAGACCTGGTGGTATGTTGAAGGTGTACAGACAGTTCATGGGGAAAAATCTTTTTTTTTTTAAGTGCATTCAGAAAAACCCTATAACAACAGACAGAAATATATTCTACATTTAATCTCCAGCTTTCATTTCATTCTTAATCCATATTTTAACGTGATGTTGATCCACCACTTTCAGCTGTAACAAAGTTGGAAAACGTTCCAATGGGTTTAGTGGTCGGTTTGTGGGAATTTTAAGCCATTCTTCCGAAAGTCCATATCTGAGATCAGACACTCATGTTGGACGAGAAGGCCTGGCTTGTAGTCGCCGCTGTAAGTCATCCCAATATTTTTCTGTCACCATGAGATCATTAAAAATATTGAATAAATATTAAATATTCTTTAATTTTTTTTTAGAAAAGATGAGACGAAAACTGTGAAGGGAGCCTGAAAAGTCACCATAGGAGGTTTAGAAAATTAGCTTTCTTAAGATCTGTTTTGAAAGAGCAAAATGTCAAATTCTCCTGAGACACAGTGGCGTTTTAGGTCGCAGTTACTGCAGTTTGGCACAGAAACAACACAATACATCTTAGCCACAGACAAAGAGCAGCATCGTGCACTTGGATGACTTTTGCTAACTGTAACTTAGTGGATGAACTTAAGAACCATGGAAATGGGCATCTCAAAAATTTTCAGCTTTATTTAATTTCTGCCTCATTTTTGTGTCCCATCCTGGTAGCTCAAGTAAAGAAGTTAGTGAGTCGGGTTGCCTTGCAGAGTTATATTTTATTTTATTTTTGACAAACTAGATTTTCACACAGACTTGTAAAGGTTTTGCATACCCTGTGTCAATGTTTCATCCAGAAATACTAGAAACATGCTTTTATTTCGTAATGAAAAAGGTTTGGTGCAGATTTGCCTCTTTAGAACAAACGTGAGAAAATCCGAGTACAACAATATTAACCGCATTTAATTAACAAAATCTTCCTTTACAGGACAAGCAAATCCCCTGCTTGTTTAAGGTCTGCAGTCATTAGGAAATTCTTGTTCTATTAAATAAATCTTTTTTCTTAAATAAATAAATTTAAGAAGAAATTATTTCTTTAGACGTAACTGCAATAGAAGTTCATGGATAATTTTTAATTAACGAACATTTTTAAAGAAACCTTTGAGACTCTGAAAACTCCAAGGCTAATCCATATTACGCTTCTGTTCATTCATGGGAAGCAGCTTAAGTTTCACACAAAACATGCAGGTAAGTCATAAAGAAATGAAACAAAAAGCCTCTCAGCTTCATTGTGGTCGCTCCATCGCTGCAGGGCGCCTCGACCCCATTAGGACCCGGACTGGGACTGAAGCGACAGCGTTGCGCGCCTACTCCCCCCACAGGACTTTAAATAACCCCCAGCCAGCAGGGGGGCTGTTTCTCACCAGCTGATTGGCTAATAAGTGTGAACGAATGTGGGGATACACTTGTGCGCCTTGTTGCCGCGGCCTCGTCGATAATGAGCCAAGTAAACCTGACTTCTAAAAATAGTGGGTTAATTAAAGTAAAGGTGGAAAAGCAGGGAGAGCGCGTGTTGAAGTCACAGTCAGTGGCACAAGGCGGTGAACATATTGCTTGCAGTGTTACTCTGCAAAACCGATCCGAGTCAGGTCCGGCTGCGTTTGTGCCCATGTGTGGGTTGCCGTCTCCCCCGGCCATCTGCTGAACCAGCTTACCTGCCGCCGGAGCCTCGGAGATCGACCGAGGCCGAGGTGGGGTGCTGGTCCAAGGGCCCACCAGGTGTGCCTCGCCTCGGCCCGGTCAGAGGGAATCACACCAGCGCGCCTCCAGCTGAGCCGCGGACCGCCGGCCTGACAGATGGGCTGGATGACATCAGCCTTCTTCACTTTTTTTTTTTTTGGCTCAACTTTTCTTGGCCTCCACTCAGTCGCTTCTGATATGAGATTCTGCGGACGAGCAGAGATTCGCTGCAGACGACAGAAGGAGACGCTCTGATGATATGAAAGCAGGTGTGGAAGGTGCTGTGGCTCTGATCTCCCGGGTTCCAACAATCAAAGCTCGTGTTTCGGGTTCCTCGGAGTGCGCGTTTTTCCGCCGACGGAAATTTGGTGGTGTGGACTTAACTGATTCATGAACGCCGCTGGCAGCCATGACAGTTTGCCAGCTCATGAGAAACGCTCAAACTCAGATCCAGAGAGTGATTTCAGCCTAGTGAGGATGTCAAATAAACTAATAACATATTCCTTAAATGCACGAGCGGGTATTTTAGTCATCAAGAACCTGAGTGAAGGTCCGAAAACAAATTGCCTTCATGGTGCAGCAGGATATTTCATACCTGTTTATTGTGTTGCATCAAACATTTTTGTGTATTTTATTCAGACTTTGTGTGATAAACCAACACAAAGTGGCCTATAATTGTGAAAACACAGTTTCTTCCACATTTCTGGGTTGCACCAAATGCAAAAATTTCTGACATTTGGTGAAGTTGGAGTTAAAATTTCCCCTCCCTGCTGCTTTACTGATTACTGCCTTCCTTGCCTGATTAGTAGTTAAGATTCACTGACTTACATTTCAGATGTTTTCTATAAAACATGTTATAAACCATACATAATTTCCCTCATATTCTTGCTAGGACAGAAAATCCCAATGAAGTTTACTGAGGATTGCGACTGGACGGTCATGCTTTTACAACGTACTGTTGCAGGTTCTTAATGGTTTCAAAGACCAACTGTCTTAAATTTGATCAATTTTGTCCTGCAGATGTCAGACTTGCCCTCAAAGCAAGCAAGAGCCTTAGTCTTTTTAACAAGACAACTGGACTATGAATGTACCAGCAACCTGTCCAGGGTTGCCGCCTCTCGGCCTGCGACCCTGAAAGGATGGATGGGCATATTGAGGGTCCTCCTGTGTCTTTTTTGGTGGATGAAGGCACACGATTGAAATGGCAAGAAAACAGGAACTTAGATTACCACGCTGAAAACAGACATTTTTAGATGCCTGGTACATAAATGGTGGTATTAAAAAAAACTCTGTAGTCATCAGGTTTGTTATTAGACATGTAAACTGACTGAACTTTTTAAAAGACAGTAGCAGCTGCCTACTTTTCCAATTGTTTCCAATTTGAAAAAAAAAATAATCAAAAATACTTTATTGATCCCAAAGGGATATTAGATATTTGTGTAACTTATATAAATTTAAACTCTTCAAAAAGTTATTGTAGATAGTGATGGATGTGGGCAGGAAACCAGAACAATGGTAATGCTAACTACTACCTGCAACACATGCTAACAAGAAGCTAATAACAGCTTACGTCTCCTCATTCTGTTTCTCAAACATCAACTAAAGACAGTTGTACAGTACTGTGTGTGTGTGTGTGTGTGTGTGTGTGTGTGTGTGTGTGTGTGTGCGTGCAGCTCGGCTGTGTTTGTAGCAGTTCTCATTAAGTTTTAAGCAAGTCAGCCATATTGGATTTTCTGGAGATCAGTGAGAATCCTGGGATTTCTTAAACCTTTCAGCAAAATGATGTTCATTCACTTTTGAAAGCAAAGAAAAAATAATAATAATTGATGTCACTACTGTTTAAAAATCAGTATGGTGGTACTGTATTTATAGAGGTCATATTTAGCTCTCTTGAGACTTTTAGAAGGATTTATCTCATTTCTGTCTTGATTTGGCCAAATGTTCTGGACCAGTACGCTGCTGAAGAACCCACCATGACGACCCGTTTTCAGCTTAGTGGCAGAGACCACCAACTTCCTGTTTGAAATGTATCCTGCTGTTTCAAAGAGTCCTTGACTGGAATAGAAACTGACCCACCAGTCTTATCAATCTTAAACCCATTTGGTTGGAGTTTTCGAGATTTTTCGGGTGAGATTAAGCCAATGCGTTCAAATATTTAAACTCACCGTCAGTGTAACTCTTTTGCTTTGCTTTTCCTGAACTTCTTTCAGTTGTTGCCCTCTTTTTCATCTTTCCTTTCTGTTTATTTTTTCTGAATCCATCATAAAAACCGGTCAGGTTTCTACTCCTTCAGCTCTGAACTCCATCCATCATCGCCTCCACCCGTTTGTGTTTTCGCCGGCCGGGTTTATTCCTGATTTTTTCGGCTGGCCGCCAAGGAGCCGCGTCGTCGTCGGCAGCCGGACCAGCCGCTGTGTGTAAATATCAAGCGGCGCCCTCTCCTGGAGACAATCAGCACCGCATAAACAACGGGGTTGTGCCTGCCGAGTCCGCTAACAATTTTCATCGAAAAGGAGAAAAAAAAAGAAAAGACTCTTTCTCACTTTGCTGTTTTTGAGGCAGACATCTTGCCACCAGGCCTTTGTAGTCATTGTGTCCGTTAATTCTCGTCGTCCGTTCGGGCCCTGACACCGCAAAAGCCGGCAAACAAAAGTCGACGGAATCACCCCATCTGGCAAAAAGGCAAGAAATTGACTTTTGCTTATATCTTTTTTTTTAATGCAGTTTTCTGCCAAAGCCTTATTTTTCATTCACACACACAAGCAATAAAACAGAGGCTACAACGCGTGCCCTCCATCTACACACACACACACGCACACACACACACAGGCAGCAGATGGACACGCCGCCATCGCCTTCGATGATAATAATTAGCATTAGAAAGCAGTTTTTAAAAAAATGCACTATTTAAATTGGCTGGCTCTGGCGTTTACATCCCACAGTACATTTGCAGTACTTAACACGTCCGGTTCAACAGAATAAGCACTTTAAGGTGTTGTTGTTTGAAGTCCTGGAAGCGCGCGAGTCCGAACGCAGCGAAGCTCGCGGCGCTGAACACGAGCCTCTTTGTGCCTTTATGAAGCTAAAGCTCACAGGATGTACATGCAGCACATAAATCCCGAGGTGTGATCTCACCTTGGATAATGCGGTGCAAGAATAGAGATAATTTAAAAAAAATGCAGGAAAAGTAGGAGTTTGTGCGTGTATTACACCTGTGACCTAATCTTGCTGTTTTTTGTTGTTGTTTTTTTTAAAGCAAGATACTTTTTTCTGGAAATAATTAAATGTGTAATAATAAGGTAATAATACATTGACTCCCTCAACGAAATCAACTAAATATAATCCGCTGTTTAAATCAGCTGCATGTATATAACAGTAATTCAGAAACTGTGTTAATATTTGTGGCAATATGGTAATAATTGTGACCCGATGCCATGGATTGCATTATTTAATTTGAACTGTTGGATGTGTAAAATATAAGGTTTTGAGAACATCCAAATCATCTCCAAATGTTACAATTGGAAAAAGCAGAAATGCTATTAAAAAAAATTCTGTCGGAAAAGGAAGAATGTATATTTTTGGTCGAAACCTGCAATCTTATTATGTTTTTATTGAATTTATAAACATTTACATGTGAAAATTTAGAACATTTATGTATAAGGATACTTAATGTCAATTCTAACAATACTTAAAAGTTCAAGAAACATAACCAAGCAAATAAATAATAAAAAAGTACAATTTAAAGCCTTTTTATAAATATTACAGCATATGCTCTTTCTGGTGGAAATTCAAAACATTACCCAGGTGTGGCCATCCAAATGAGTCTGAAAGAAATAAATAAAACTCCCAAAATATATTATGTTCAACAGACTGATACTGCTGACATCAGAGGTGGGGACTTGAGTCACATGACTTGGACCCAAGTCATTAAAATCAAGACTTGAGACTTTTTTTTTAGCTCAAGTGGCCTTTATTTGATAGTTAATTGACAGGAAAGTGGGTAATGAGAGAAGGAGGAAGATATGCCGCAAAGGTCGTGATTCGAACCTGTGACAGCTGCGCCGAGGACTAAGGCCTCCATATGTGGGTTGTGCTTAACCCCTGCACCACCACAGCACATCCAAGACTTGAGACTCGACTTGAAAAAATGCTCGGACTCGGACTTCACTTTGACTTTCACACCATTGACTTGGACTTGACTTGAAGCTGTTTACTTGAAAAGACTTGATCATTCACTCAAGTCAAAAATTTAAAACACATTATTTATAAAGTGGCCACATTAATTGATTTCACTCATTCCGTATTAACAGGCGCAGACCGTCCCTCTGTTTTTCCACACTCCGTATGTGTGTAGCTGCAGCACAACCAATCAAATTAACAGGATTTTAAAATAACAGGAGGGGAAAAAAAACAGAAACGAAAAAATGCTCAAAGCAGATATGCTCCTGTGAGTAATTTTGTTTGGGTGGGGGTACATCAAACATGAAATATCCAACTAAAAATGGAGTAAAAGTAGTAAATGAGTTGAATCAACCTTAAAAGTTAAAAGTTAAGTTTGCTTTAAATTGGAGTAACAGAATTACAAAATGCTGAAATAAACCAAAGCAATTGGGTGGAAATCCTTTCCTTGATTTTTTTTATTATTTTTTTATGTTAATCCAAAGAGTTATTTGTTTTGAGTGTAACACAGGCAACCCTCCTGACCCAAGGCCAAATAAGCAGAACTTAATTTAGGAACCGTCCTGTTCAGAACATCAACAAGTAAGATTAGTTACCATAGCGACACAGATGATATACAACTCTGCATTATCAGGTAACTCCAAACACACCCATGCCTTGAAAAGATGCTTGGAGCACATCATTACGTATCGTAACTTTCTTTAGCTGAACAGAAACAAAACTGAATTTATCATCTTTGGATCTAAAGAGACTCGATGCAACTTCAGTTTACACACCGTTATCGTCACAGAGCTTATGTTTTACTTGTAAGTGTTCTGAGGGCGACAGCAGAGCGAGTTAGTACCAAATTACTTTATGTAGCAAATTACTTTGTTTTTGCCTCCATTCTTCATTCTGCAGTTTGGTTGAAAATATAATACTGCAATTTACAAAAGTATGGTCTTCCCCCGTGGCTTCAGGTCATCCTCCCAATGTTCAAGAGAAGAGAAGGTGGATATACGAGAAGATCACAATAGTTTGGATTGATGCGAAACAGATCTTATACCCACATGTGAGTCATATACCTTATTTATTGTTTAGATTTCCCCTTTGAACCATAATAAATGGAACATTGACCAACATATTTGATATGTATTGATTTTAATGCACAATAAAATGTAATGTTTGTTACTGGTCTCTCAACTGGTGTTTTTTAAATCATTTTTTATTTTTGTGTTTTTATGATGTAAAGCACTTTGAACTTCCTCGTAGCAGAAACGTGGAACTTGATTGATTTATTCAGTAGGTTTTTGTTTGTTTGTTTGTTTCAACAGATATTTAACAGAACTGTTAAATATCTGTTGAAACAAAATACATTTTTCTAAATCAATGGCTCTTTGACATTATTTAAAGTTTATGCGTCAGAAACCTTCTAAACCTGTGTAGCATTTGAGGAAAAAGTCAAGAAATGGAGCGGAAGCTAATCCGCTATTAAGCTAACTTTTGGGTCCATGCTGCTCTAAAACTCTAGAACTTTTAGATTTGTTTCCATTTTTAAAGTTTCCAAATGAATCCCTGCACTTATGTTCCAGAGGCAGCAAAGAAACATACAGAGAGCTAGAAAACATTGTTCCCCTCACTATAAATCTGATCTGGCCCCAGGGAGCCCCGAGGACACAAACTATACGTAACGTTTCTGTGGCGCTCTCTAACACTCACACAACCTGGGAATCATTTTCAAACAAAGGAGGAAATAAATTTTAAACCTTTTTACCTTCTGCAGACGTACACGTTAAAGGGAGATAGTGAGTGGTGTTTTAGTCATATTTCATCACAGCGGAGGTAATTCTACATGAGGGAAAATTCCCTCTTTGCCTTTTTGTGTGTAGAAACTCACTGATTCAATGAAGCGAAGCTGAACAGAACCAAGCTGAACTCCTGTCTCAGTTACATTTCAGTTCTTCTTGATGATGGAAACTCTGGACCCTGGTTGGGTTTTACAGAAACATAAAATGATTGCAGCAGACCGCCATTATGGCGCTGCACATACATAAACCACCAAGGGTGATTTGAAAGGTTAACCACTTGAATCCTTGTGATGTATGTATTTGTTGGACTGCTAGTTTTTTTTTTTTGTTTTTTTTTTTGCATTAATTCACAGAGTTCTCTGTTGTTTCTGTCTAGATTTTTTCTTCTTTTTACTTTGTGGGAAAATGTAACTTTTTTTTCTCTCTCTTAAAGAGAGACTGTTGATAATAATACCAACAAATTAACAGTTTCAAATTTGATTTAAAACCGTGTCTTCAGAGTGAAACTCCCATGACTTACTCCATCTCACTTGGCTGCTAATTGAGGCTGGGTTTGTTAACAGCATGCTGCGTTCTTTGGGGGATCGTGCTCTTCACTGAGGAAGCCGCAGGATTCCAACAACAAAAAAAAGAAACTACAGTATCTGTCACCTTTAGAGGAGAACAGGCTGGACTTCTGGGAATAGATTCATCTCTTTTTGCCCCAATTGATCCATCGGTGTGCATTTGCCACACTTAAAGGTCCAGACAGCAGGTCACCTTTCCGGTTTATGAACATTATTTATTTATGATGAGTCTAAATCTGCATTCGTCGTATTTAATCCAGTAGCTCAACCCTGAGTGGAGTTAGCAGGCGTCAAGCAGCTCCCAGGTTCTGGAGGATACTTGGTATGCAGACCCCGACTCTTCCCCCGCCTCATGTGGGAGAGGGATGATGGAGATGTGGGTAGCGGAGCTTCTATTTTAGGCTCTTTTGAGTCTAACTCACTCTTTGCTTTGCCTCTCTGTTTCCCTCCTAACCTCAACTGGCAATCGTGCCATTCGCAATGTGCCCATTCCCCAGTGTCCCCTGAAGCACCTCCAGATGTATTCAGCTCCCATTTGTCATTCTTGGGAATGTTGTGGCGTCAGCAGTTATGTTCAAACCGCCACCGACGGGCGCCACACCGCCACTGCGAGGAATTTCAAGCCCTGCCTGAGGTCACCCCAGTCCCTTATTACAGTTTTATATCTGCAGCGTGATGGATAATGATTACGTTGTTGCCCTATTTACTCGGCAGCAGCGGGCCGGGCCCGTTGGTTTTACTTATTCGCTGCGGTACCACTCACCGCCGTTCGCGTTAAAGAGCTGGATTTAAGACCAGAGATTCTGTCCTGCTACTAATTCTGCATTTCTGATAATCACCCAGGGATATGTGTGTGGAAATGAAGGGTTTTTTCAGATGCTTACAGTTCAGATATATAGTGGTTTAAAAAAGAAGAAAAAAGTCAGACGGACCTGTGATTCAGTAAGTTGAGGTTTTAGAGTGAATTTCAGGGGTGTTTCTTTTCTGTTTCTTGCAATAAAGAAACTTGAACTGAACCTAACGGGAGTCTGGAGAAAAAATAATTAAATATTAATGAGGAAAATTACTATAGTTCCAGAAAAACCAAGTCAGATCTTAAAATGATACTTCAAATTACTAAGCCAAAACCTAAAACAACAAGGTCATATTATTTTTGATATCGATAGCTGATTTTAACGGAGCTAACTTTAATTTTTAACGCAGGGGGCAGAACATTTAGACAGACTGATGAGGAATTAGAGAGGGGCAAAAATAACTCCTGTCCATTTTTTATACAGAATAATGAGGAAAAATTAGGATCTCCCATTAAATATTTAGCTCCCTATTAAGAAATGTTCACATGTCAATGACTAGTCTAAAGAAAGTGGTTTAATTGGACATAATGCCTAAGCTTGTTTTACTCAATAAACATAAAGCAAAGAGGAAAAGGTAGGAGATGCTACATTCGAGAAGCTAGTGCTACTTGGCTGCTTTAGCTGAAATACATTCAGTTTGA
The DNA here is from genome assembly GCF_000485575.1 of Poecilia formosa. Taxonomy (NCBI): domain Eukaryota; kingdom Metazoa; phylum Chordata; class Actinopteri; order Cyprinodontiformes; family Poeciliidae; genus Poecilia; species Poecilia formosa. The sequence continues at coordinate 569,584 of NW_006800132.1, forward strand.
CACGATCAGTCTGATATCTGAATATCTGAGGAAAGTTTATCCCACTCTTCACTTTCAGCTCCGTGATGTTTGAGGTTTTTTGTTTTCATGTTCAGCATCTCATCAAGATCCAGCTTCGACTCGGCCCAGGACTTTCTGTTTCTTAGCTAGTTTTTAATTTACTGGTTTGTTTGGAGTCCTTTTCGTGTTACAGGGTCCACTTCTGGCGTCAGCCCTTTTTCAATTTTGTTTTTGCAGAAAGTCACACATTTTCCTCACATATTAACAGAATCCATGGTAAAACCTAACATGGTTGGCCAAAAGCATCGACACACCAAGACACTTCCACCATTTTGTGTCACAGTGGCTTATTTTGGTGGAAGGACGTTTTTGACATTTTCTCTGCCTTGGTGTCAAAATAATTCTTTTAGGCTCATCGGTCCAAAGAACATTACTCCAGAACTCCTGGTGTTTTTCTGCATTCTGTCTGTCGATGTTTGACATAAACTTGTAAAGTTTATGGCAAATTTTCAAAGTCTGAACTTCCATGTTTTTCTTAGAGCTAAAATTTCCCTTTAAAAGATTATTTTAGCCAATGTAAGAGAATGTTGAGGTGCCTTCATATATCTGTCAATAAAATTAGTTGTTTTTTTTCTTTCTTTTTTGCGTTGGGTAGTACCAAAAGGCCTTTTCTTTGGATTTTAGTTGTTTGGCCATGTACAGATGATCCCTGCCTGTTTCTATTTAAACAGTATCTCTGGGCTTTCTGTGGACGATAAATCCAAATTATCTGCAGAATATTTGAGTATTTATGAATTAAAAAAAAAAATAAATAAATGCAACTTGAGAAGCTAATATACCTGGGTGCAATTCTACTTGACACGCTATTGGTTGCTGTTTCCAAAGCAGCTTATTGAGGAGCACCAATAATTTTCCTTGGTGCTGACTGACTGTCCCCAAAAAGCAGAGAGACAAGTAAGATTGTAGACGTTAGCTTCTGGTGCTAACATGGCATTAATGCATATTAAGGTATTTTTGGTGTTCAAAATATTAAAATAGACATTTAAAAGTACCTTAAGGAGGGGATCTCAAGTATTTGCAGGTTTTAGCCATTCATGTTTTTATGTATTTGTCTAGTTTATAGCACTCGTTTTTCTCATGTCACTATAAAATAGTGACGTCAGCAGGATCTGGGATTCACCTCCCAACCATGTGGTAGGTAGATGACCTGTAATTAATGTCACAGAAAACCCAGAGGAACAGAGCTGAGGGGGGTTGAGGTCATTTTGACCTACATTCGACGCGCATACCGTACCTGAACTGCTGGAAGAGAAAATTACCGAGGGTTTTGCAGGTTCATCTTTAATGCAGCTGCCAGCGCATCGCTTCACATCCTGTTTAAATGCAGCAAAACTTTTAAAACTCTGATCTCGTTGTCGTGTTGTGGCTGTAAATTTGATTTGGCCGCGAATGTGCCTGAGTGAATTCCAACAGCATCAGGACTACTCTGTTCTGGTTTGTGGTTAGTATGGGAACTCTTATTTCAGTGGACAACTAATTAAGTAAAATTAGGTAAAAAAAAAAAAAAAAAAGTGTTATTTTTACGTTTCCCAAATGAAACAAACTCAATTACAGAATGAGTTTAATTACTCAATGAGATCTCTGCATAATTTCCGTTACTTCTTCAGCCTTTTTTTCCCCGCTGCAGACGTTTTGACTCGTCACGGCATGAAAAGCAGAAGTGTAATGACTGATATTAACAAAAGCCGAGTTCCCTTCAGTGCTTTTACAAACCTTGAAAATGAACCAGCGTGAGCAATCAGCAGGAACTTCTCTGCATGTTTAATGAAACGATCATTAATACACCTGTTCATTTCCGCCGCTGTGCATTTCTACTGTAAAAGACGCATCCGTTATGAAGAGGTAGGAGACACAACCTGCTGGCTTCAGTCAATACAAAGGGAAATCCAAACCATTTAGCAGATGAGGAATCACAAAGTCCTTTAAGTATTTTACATTTCATCCACAATGTCTGGCATAATCCTTGAACTTTCCCCACATTTTCTCACGTTTTAGTTGCACATTTCAGTGAGTTTTGTTAGAACTGAATGCGGAACATTGACACAAAGTGAAGCATAATGTCGCAATAAGAGGAAGAGAACATAACCTTTTAAGAACATGCTTTACAACTGAAATATGAAGACATCGTGGTTGGAAAGCACAAAACGTGAGCGAGTTCAAGAAGGAAGAAAACCTTTGCTTCACCTTTTGTTGTTGCTCTTTACCAAATAAAGCATTTAGCTTAATTCAGAATAAACTTGTACAACCTCTGCCTCAGAATGCACATTCCCAATAAGCTTTAGGTTTGGCCAGAGGCAGTAATGATAAAGTATTGTAATTTCAGTAGAAATTAATTTAACGACTGGATAATGCTTAAGCTTTCGTCTCTGAAAATAGATGTCTTCTTCTTCTGCTGCTGCTGAAAACAACACAAACAAAGCAGGGAGAGTATATTAAACTGGGAGAATCTGCAGCCTGGAATACTTAACGCTGTGAAGATGCTTAAATAAGGAGGAGACAGCATATTTATCTAAACGTTCATACAAGTGCTTGCACATTTTTTCACTGAAATGATGGTGCTGTTTAAAATAGCAGTGCAGTATAATATGTGTGTGCTTAAGATGATCAAATGTGCCTCTGAACAGAAAGACGTCGCACTAAACGTGATGCAAAGAAAACAGAAAAATGAAAACGGTACGAGGAACTACAGATGCACCAATCAGTTCCAGTGATCGGAACTAATCGATCTGGCTGCGATTGTTGATTGGTCAAATAAGGAAAAAGCTCATGTTAAAATAAAAAGGCAGGATCTCAGACCATTCTAGTGCATGAACACGTTCAGTCAACCTTTTTGGACAAAGGTTGGCACCACATGCTTTGATTTTATGGAATCTGAATTTATATGTGTGCATTTTGTTCTTTGTGATCAAATTCAAATACCACACACCTGAACAGATGCATATAAAAATAAACAAAACAAAAAAAGAAAGTAAAAAAAAAAATTCACGTGAATTTATAGAAGCAAAATTTGTTTATGTCTCCACTGTATTTTGGATTTGAAGGGGCGGTATTATATATTTACCAGGCACACAGTGCCATTTTATAGCACAATCAAGTAACTATGTTCAATTGTTATGGAATGCTACGTATGTAAAATATGACCTAATAAAATTGACTTCCTAGTTTAACTCCTTGAAATTGGGCCCCTGTCTCTTTAAGAAACTCCTGCACTTCTGGAACTCCTTCTTCAAGAAGTCATCACAACATGGCTCCTCTATTAACCCTTTAACATTTTTTTACCAGTGATGTACTGAGAAGTAGCTCCTATAAAGAGCTCATCTGATGCTCAGTTCCACCAGGTGTTTGCTAATTGCTGCTGGCTAGTCTGAAGGAGCAGAGTGAGGAAGTGGAAGCTTGGAAACTGCAGCTCTGAGGAGAAGCTGCACCTCAAAGCAGTTCCTAGGTCAACCCAGGGAGATTGAAGTCTATCTCAAGCATGCATGAACAAGTCCAGGTATGTTTATGATGAGGGGATGACATCATAAAATGTTGATTTTTGAATTAACTACTTCATTTCACTCATTTACATTATTTCTCATTCTCATTCACTTTTTATAAAAACAAAACAAAGACAAAAGAAGCATGCACATGCTGCCAAAACTTAAAATCGGTAGATCAAATTGGAAGTTGGAATTTGTCAGAAAACGCCTGATTGGTGTATTTCAGCCGTCATTAAAACGTTTTCCAGATTAGATTCTGCTCTCGGTACAAAAGAAGCGATTAGCAGGAAAAAAGCTTGTTTTTTTTTTTCTCCCTGATGAATTACGGTAGCGATCGAGACAAGATGTTTAGGGCTCTGCGAAGTTGTGGAGCGGAGTCCGCCGGCCCCTCATCTGAAACCCACTTGACAGCTCCGCCCTCTGTCCGCCGCCACTCACCTTCCGGAAACACAAGAAGACCAGCGGCACGATACGTCGATGCTGATCTAATAAATTAGACTCAATTAATTACCATGTTTAACATCATTCTGGAGTTTAGCGGGAGCCTTTTGTGGTGGATGTATGCCTCACAACAATAATTCACTTTGATGAGCAGGGATTATAAATTAGGCAATTAACACACTGTCAGGCTGGAGGGGAAAGGGCTTCGCCGCTCATTCTCCGGAATCCAGTTTTTTTTTTTGTCTTTTTTTTTGCCGAGGAAACTTCAGAGCTGCTGCAGCTGGCGTTGGAGTGCTGAACAGGGAGGGCTGAAGGTCAGCGGCTCGCTGGAGTGACCAGGATGTTGGGTCCATTAAAAACAAAGCGTTTCGGTTAACACCAGAAGCTGCATCTTTCCATCTTTTCAGGTTAACCTGATTTAGCACAACACACAAGTGAAAACACACAAACACACACGCACACACACACACACACACACACACACACACACACACACACACACACACACACTTTATGCACATGCTGCCAGCAAGTTAAGTCCCCAGGCGAGAACTGGGGCTGCAGAGAGGGGGAACACATTAGCCTAATAAGGGCCATCTGGTGGCCATTCATTAACTTGCCCATCCTTGAAGTCCCCGACCCAAAATGTCATTTTTCACTTTGCACACGAATCCGTTAGGCGTCGAGACGAACTCGGGCCAAATTACCCAAAGATGGAAAACGCGAGGGAGGAGAGAAGACGGAGACGAGAAGGTGGAACCGAGAGGAAGGAGAGTGGGTGGGAGAGAGGCCCAGAAAGGAAGGTAATTAGCTGACAGTGTGTACACCGAGGGCCCGTTCAAAACCCCAACACAGTTTGTAACAAGCCCAACACTTTGCTAATTGTTTGAGTTTCTGAACAAGCATTTTACAGAAAGTTAGTGTTCAACGTAAGGCAGTGAAAACAACAGTTTATTTGAGAGACTGGGTAAAACGCAGTGTAACACACCAACACGGTGGATGCCCCTTTTGAGCATCCCTAACATTAACAGTAGATAGAGCCTGTTTTTTTTTATTTTTTAGAAATTCTTTTGGGTTCCATGAATCTATTATCAGTAGCAGTTCACTTGCCAGTAGAATGACAGCATTGTATCACAGCAAATATGGAGGAAAAGAGAAGAAATCCTCAGAGAGGTCAGACAAAATCCAGCTTATTCACAAACCAACTCAAACTGATAACATTCGCAGTCCTTGACACAAAGTTTTATTAGTAGATTTGAACGTGCACACACTTATCGTCAGTCACTCAGAGAACTCCATCTGCAAGGTAATTACCAACATGCTTCACATGTGAAGATTGTGTGTTCTTGGTGACGTTGCAGTGTTTGGTGTCTCCCTAACACAGCGACTTGTCTGATGACCAAATAGCTCCATTTTGCTTTCATCAGACCAAAGAACATTCTTCCATTTGACCACAAAGTCTTCTAGGTCTCTTTTGGCAACTGCAGTGGTCTGAGTTTTCTTCAACTGTGGCTTCCTCATTGCTACTCTCCAATAAAGCGTTGACTGGTGAAGAACCTGGTCGATTGTTGTTGTCTGCAGAGTCTCTCCCATCTCAGCTACTGAAGCTTGTAACTCCTTCAACGTAGTCATGGTAACCTGGTGTCTCTCACTAGTCTGCTTCTTACATGGCCACTCGGTTAGTGAGGATGACCTGATCTAAGCAGATTTACACCTGAGCCACATTCCTTCCATTTATCGATGAAGGATTTGACTGAAGGTCAGTGGACGTTCTGGGATCCATCCCCTGACTTGTACATTTCAATAACCATGTTCTCTGATTTGCATGGAGTGTTATTTTGCCTTCAGGCTGAACTGGGAGCCAGGAATCCTGACAGCTGTCTTTATGCTGCAATCATTTGAGATGCACTCAATGAAACTACTAGCGCCAACTGGCAGAAGCTCACTTAGGCAAGTTAATCATTAAAGGTTGAAGTATACCTTCATGTTTCAGTCTTTGTCTCAATAGGATTTTCAGGAAATCCTAAAGAAAGAATGCTTAAAGGGCACAGTTTTCAGTGCAGTTCTCATTTTGAACACTGGATGTCACTGCATTGAAATCTCGCCGTTTTCAATTACTACAGCAGAAAAAGAAACACATAGAGGACAAGCATTCCTTACATTTACCCCTAAGTGCAAGGTTTTCTTATTGGTGTTACTTTTATTTTAGAAGACTCTATATAACATTTTCTCAGTGTGGTTATATGCAATTGCACAAATCCTTGTAAACATGAATGTAATTTTAGACTTCGCCCTACCGACCAACAAAAAATGTTGCAAAATCTGATATATATAGACAATATCTTAAAGAAAAATCAACACATCCCTTACATCAGGAGTGTTTTCACCACAGAAGGTCATTTGTCAGATCAGAAACAACAAGTCTAAAGAAAATGTCATACACATGTGGTCTTATAAACACAGTTTCACTGCATCCAGGACCTAAAATCAGCCTTGTTTTCTGTGAAAACTACTTTCTAAATGAGTGTATCCTCACACACTTGAGCGGCTATACCCTTTCGTACAACAGGGGGTCTTCAAGGGCTTAATCACACTGTCAGATTAGAAAACCACCTTTCTTTCACATACAAACACACTCCACAAGGTCATATGCAAATGCAACTTTGTTCAAGTGGTAACGTGAGAAACCTGCATATTTATTCTCAGTTATGTTTTTTTTTTTTCCCTCTGCAAACGTAAGTTTTTTTTTTATTGCAAACACTCACCAGTGTCAGTCTTCAAGGTTGCTTTTTGTACAACTGGTAATTCAGTGTAGAGCAGGGTTACATCATAAAAGTAAACTAGAGATAAAAAAATAAAAATCACTCCAAGGTAAAAATATTGAAGACTTTTTTTCCCCTCATAAACCACTTCAGCGTGTGGGGACACGCTGTCCTTCAATCGGTCCTACGATGATTATTTCAAAACATCACAGATGAGGCCCTTAAAATGTGGAGATAAGGGTTAGAAATTCACACCCGCCTCTCCTTTTTGTAGTGTTGCTGCACACATAAACGGTCCACCGATACTGAAAGTCTGATGTTTTAGTTGAACATTTTCTCGCGGCGCTCCAGAGGTTAATTAGGATTCCTGCGGCGTTAGAAAGTCTGAAAATAGTTATTTTATTGATCTTGAAGAATTAAAAAAAAAAAAATGCTTGGACTTTCCAGTGCTTGTTCCTGATTATCATAGTTATAAAATAAAATTACGAATTTTTGAAAAACAATAAATTACATTTTAGCTTGATCATACAATAAGTTCTACGAACTTTTAATGGGAAGCTGTAAAATTTTGATGCTTTTTTCTCTCTCCAGATATCAAAAAGACAATTTCACTTGTTCTTCTGGTCTCTGTCGCTTATATTAACCAGCGTTTAAATTTTTTTTTTACATGTTTTTATTAGAGCTACTTAAAGACACTTTGTTGCCAACTGTCTCATTAATTAATTAAGTTTTGCAACAAGAGTTTCTTAACTTGGGTCTGCGACGGTTTTAGCGCGAAGGCAGCGACGCGCGGTTGCTTTGTTCACACCTGTACGCGTCCTGGGGGATCCACGCACAACCGCCTAATGAATTTCCTCCTAGGCAACACTGCCGGGTTACTGAGCGCGTTTGCTCATCAGTGGAAACCGGGAGAGGGTGAAATTCTCGGGTGGCTGTGGGCTCAAGGTTCGGGAAACCGTACCAAGTAATAATGAGAGAACACACGAGGCGTTTCCCTCCACCTTCAAAGACAACTTCAAAACGGTGCCACCGCTTTCGTATGTTGTGTGGAACTTTGTTTCCATGCAGACGCTTGGAAACAGCTTCAACATTTCTGCCTACTGTACGTGACGGTATTATTATTTTTTTTCCCTTTCAAGCCGTGGTCTTGCTGCTTGTTTGCTAAAGCAAAGTAGCCAGGTTTAAGAGCTGCAGAACTTTAAATACAAAGACATGAGGGGAAGAAGAAGGTTTTTGTTTACTCTCCTTGGCCGTCGAGCTCTGATGCCAAAACGACACTCCACCATCCAAATCCTCGAGGCTGTGGTCCAGTGCTCCAGATGCCAAGTTTGGGGACTTTTAGCCATGTTTACCAGCCAATAAACTGATTTTTTTTGGTTTTGTTTTGTTTTTTTGTCTGTTTGATACGGAGCCGTGGCAGAGTCACGTCCTGTTGTGGGGCTGGATCGCACTGCGGCTGGTCGTAGCGAAGCTGCAGAAATGTCAAGCACTTGTGGAAACACTAGAGAGGCATTTTTGTTCTTTCCATAAACATGAACAAATTAACATGTTTGATAAAAGCGCCACACTAAAAATATCTCTCATTCATTAACAAGAAGCACAGTTCTTATTTATACGTACGTATTTACAGCTACAGCCACAAACCACAAAGACTTTACCAGAATTTTATAAAATGCAATGGTATAAAATCAATTAAAAGTCAACCCATTTAACCCAGAGACCCTAAAAGAAACTGATTATGGATTGAACGTTGTTTAGGGAGTTGTTTCAAAGCTTGGGATGTTATTTCATTTGCCAGCCTTGCTTTGTTTTTTTTTTTAATTTGTGATCTGCATTCTGTGTTCCTTGATCTACATTAGTCGCTGCATTTCCGTTGACCATAAAATCACGCAAACTGAACTTATGAAATTAAATCTGTTTTAATGGAAAAACAGCAATTTCAATAGAACTTGTTTTCCAATAAAAAGGTTTTCACGCTAGGATGAGGTGGTTTTTCAGCCGTATACAAAGGAGTGTTTTTTGCAAAGCTGTAATGGAAACACATTTTTTTGCGTTACAGCAGCAATGCACTCATTGTGGGCAACAGCCTCCTTGGATAATGTCAAAAAAGTCTGCAATGGAAACACGGCTAGTGAGTGGACACATACAGTGACGCATGTGGGTGCCACAATATCAGGGGCGCCAAAACGATGCTGGAATAATTATTCCTAATCTTGATTTACTGTATCTCAGCTGTTTGTGCATTAAAAGCCCCTTTATAGCTCCTCTATAAAGCGTCTGGATACACATCAGGAAGTACTAAGCCGTCTCCATGATGCTGGTTGTTCAGTAATAAATTAAACTTGTTTTGTTATTACCTCTTTCAAAGGGGAATTAACACAAATACATGCTGTAATGTCAGCTTTATATCTGTGGTGGGAAAAAAAAAAATCTAAATTTTGTGTCATTTCCTTCCTTTTCCATCTGTTTGGTCTATCAGTAAAACACATTGAAGTTTGTAGCTACAATGTGGCTAAAAGTGAATAAAATCCATGGGACACAGATCACCGTATTAAACAAAAGGCATCATTCTCTTCTTTAAGACATCAACCCTCTAAACCCATCTTTCTCCACATGCCGTTGCCGCAGCAACATCAAAGACGCCCAGGAATTAGCAGGCCTTTCAGAGGTGAACAAACCAAGAGTGATGTTAATTCCTTAACCTCCAGCTCAGCGTCTTAAGAGTGACTGATTCCGACACGTTTATCTGAAGTGTCTGTCAAACGTGACCTCGTTTCTCTCAGAAACCAGGAAGAAGAAAAAAATGGTGGAAGAAGGGAAGTTTGTGGCTTGAGCGCTTCTGCAACGAGAAAATGTCAAAACAGAACTGATGGTGTCTGTGACTGGTTCACAACTTTAAAAAAAGAGAAAAAAAACAGCAAGTCCAGATGTTGCTGCTGTTCCACGTCTCGCATGTCAGAGCATGATTTTGCACATCAGGTGTCTTGCTACAGGCACGCTGCAGAACGGGTCCTATTTCTGACCTGACCGATGGACGCCTTTGGGCTTATTAGTGCGACACTATTAGAAATGGCTTGTGGAGAGATATGTTACCCCAAAACACTGAGTGGCAGAGAATGCAAACACATAAATCTGCATTGATTGCCAACAATGGACATGCGTTTTTACCCTCAAGATGACACTGACATTGGCAGTCCACAACGTCCTGAAATTGTAAGTAATACTTTTGTATTAGCTATATGTTTTGTTTGCTCTCTCAAACAAAAATAATTTCTATGTTTAGTTTCTTTTTTTTTCCTTGCTTCAAAACTGCAGGGTAATATCTCGGACCAAGTGTTGGAATCACCGTCCTCTCAGAGTGGCAAGTTAATTTATTGCATAAAATTACATTCCTAACACACAAGCAGAAAAGTGCTTAAATCAATCCAGACATTCAGCCTCAAAAAATGTTCCCCAATGTAAAAGTTGTCACTCTTACAAAATTTAGATTTTCTTTTTTAAATTATTTTGTCACCTTTCTATCCAACAGGATAGAAAGTGTGGCCAGCTTTTCTTTGTCTTTAAGTCCACTCTGACTGGGAAGTCAGGCAAACGGGGACCTCAAAAAGAACTTGATTTAATAAAAGTGCAGGCTGTAACTGGTAACTTACCTAAAAGTCTAATTACTTTTTTTTTTGCAGCAGCAGCAGCAGTACAAAACATCAGTTAACATAATTTATTTTACTGTATTGGCATGCCACCGTGATATTGCTAGTCATTTGAAATATAATACTGTTCATTGCCAGATGGTCTAACTTAGTCAAAATTGAAGAAAATGTTTTTGATGCTGTTCTACAGGAATTCCCAAAATCCACAGTGTCTGATATGCGCTTAGCCATCAGACGTAAATGCAATAACAAGCGCTTCATCCGTACAATTTCTTTTATTGTTTCTCAGTTTTGTTGAAGGACAAATGTCTTTTTTTTTTTTTAAGTCGCACTGGAAATTTTACATTTATTGTGTAAAGTTTTGTGCTAACTGCTAGAAGCACATTAGTGAACTATTAATATATTTACAGTTCTTAAAGTTATACCTGAGGTATTCTGCAAAAATGTAAATGTCTTTAATTAAAAAAACAACTACATTTTTCACCTGGAAAGTGTTTTAAGTGGTTCCTTATGTAATTTATCCTTCAATATAAATGAACGTGTAGCCAAACACGTTTGCGGTACTCTAGTGTGTAGTGAAGCGTGCAACGTACAAAGTAGTAGTTACTTAAATGTAAAGTATAAGATAAAAGCCTTAATGGGATTTTATGTGACAAACTGACACAAATAGCTCATAACTGAAGTGGGAATAAAATAAAATTTGGATTTCAAATATTTTACAAATACATTGTTGGTGTGATGCATTTTCAGCCCATTTTACTTTAATACTCCCAAATAAAATCCAGCACAACCATTTGCTATCAGAAGTCACCTGATTATAAAAAGTCTACATGTTTGTATATTAATCTCAGCATAAATGCAGCAATCCGGTGAAGATCTGAAATCTTTGTGATACTATTGGAGAACAAACGGTTGGTTTAAAGCAGCAGTTCAAGTTTTAAACAGGTTTAGATTATAAAACAATGTTTCAGGTTTTAAATATCTCACAGAGTGCTGCTTTTTTATTTATTTATTTATTTTACTTTTATGAGGAAAGTTTATTGAGAACAAACTCATTTTCAACAATGACCTGTTCAGGAAACATCAAAATGTCGCACAAGAGAAAACAGCAGAATATCATTAAACAAAATAAAAAATAAAAAATACAACCATATTCATACGGACTGAACGTCCTTCCTAAACATTATAAATCAACAGCTTTATGAAATCAGGCACATTACAGGAGTTCGACACGAACAATGAATTTTCTTCATCAGTTTACTTTGAAGATAGCAGTGACTGTTCAATAAAACAAAAGTCATAAAAACACGTTTAGCTTCTAAAAATAGTAAATATTTTTAGCAGGCCGGGTGTGAGCTGGGATCTCTCCTGAGGCCGGCTGTACTTATGCGCTGCGTATGATTAACTGCTGACACTTTGAGCAGAACGGTTAATAACACAGGATCATGACCAGCTTGGAAGGAGGTTTAAACATTTCCGTGTTGTGAGTCTCTAGGGTATTATTTGAGCGAAGGCTTCCTGGACAGAAGAGAGTTTTTACACTGTGGTTAATCTCCCTTTGTTTCTGCTCAACACATTCATCACTCACTACGGTTTTTAAAACGCAGGGATTGGACAGCAATACCTTTGTTTCATAAATCAGACGTGGAAATCCACTTTCGGCCGAAATGCACACCAGTTTTTGTTAAATTAGTTTTGGAAGAAGAAAAATACATTGTCCTGAGCGCATCATCTTCACAATAAAAATGGTGGTGGCAGCATCATTGCCTACAAAAGCTTTGAAAGTGGGGTGGAGATTGGCCTTCCTGCAGGACGAGACCAAATAAATAACGCTTTCCTTTCACTTCACAATCATGTGTCTGTCACATAAAGTAACAAAATACACATTTGATTGTTGGTACAACATTACAAAAAGTGAGGAACACACACACAAAACACTCATGAACGAATATACAATCCAGCTGGAGAAGTTTTTATTCCTGGAAACAAAAAAAAAAAAGAGGGCTTTGTGACTTTTTCTTAGTTTTTTTAGTTTTTTTATTTGACCCTTCATTTGTTCAGTTTGTCAGCAGAGATTGTTCACACTGAGATTGCGCATGCTGTTTGTTCACAGCACACACTACATCAGTGGGCAACAGCCAGAGTGTACTCAGGCTGATACTATACACACTGCGGAGAGAAAGCGTGACACAGATAACAAACACATAGCTCCGAATCTCTGCAGCCCCACGTCCAGAGCATTTGCTTTATTTTGGAATTTGCCCTGCGGCTGAGGTGAAGCGTGACGGGAGACTTTTTTATTTATTTTCTGGCTCCAGAGCAGGTTTGACGCAGGATTCGGAGTACCAAAAGTTTGACACGTTCCTTTGATGAGTACAGTACGCCATGCTCTTGAGTTACGGTCGTTGCTCCAGACTGATTTCTACGTTACTTTCCAGTCGTTTTCAAAGATGTATAAAATACAAAAATACATCAACAATACGAAGCAGAATTCACTGTTCATTTCATTTTAAAATACAGGAAGCTTTGGACACCTTTTTCTCCAGACACTTTCCAGGGTTGGCGTGTGAATATCTGGAGAATAAGGTGTGTGTAAGGGACTCTTTAATGGCTTTTCTCCCCAACAGTGTGAGGACGTGCGCTTGACTGTCATTTCCCGTTCTCTCCTGTTACAAGTCACGTCACACTTGAGTGTTCGCTCTGTCTAACTCTCCCACTAAGGGATCAACTACCAGCTACTCTGGCCCTTTATTCGAGTGTTTACTGCAGCTTCCTGGTCGTTTAAGAGGCTTTCCAGCCCGGACGTTGTCTGACTGAATTTGCTCAAAGCTTCCTTCTGAGCTTTGTTTGGAATGAGCGAGGTCATGAATGCACGGAGGGATCGTCTGTGTCAGGATGAGTCTCCAAAGGAAGTCCTGCTCAATGAAAGTCAGTCTTACAGCGTCTGGCATCGTTTTGGTTAGCAGGTCAGTCAACGTTCAACTGAGACTTTGCAGAATGTCCTATGTTGTTCAAAGTGTTTCCTTTCTCCATCTAAATTGTCGTATTTGGGGATTCTGACCACTTCCGTGGCCACAGGTGTGTAAAATCCAGCACCTTGAGACACAGATGGCTTCTGTGTTTGTAAAAGAATTGGTCGCTCTCAGGAGCTCAGTGAATTCCTTTGAGTGCCCAGCCATGAAGAATAAAAGTGGTCAGCAAAGTGGCCAACTTTTCTCATAGTGAAGAGATACAAAACTTCATGTGGCCTCCGGTTTGCTCAAGAACAGAGCTCAGCAAGTTTCTTGGGATGGCTTTCCATGTCTGACCAGCTGATTTGGAAGGTTTTATATCAGCAAGTTGAATGCAAAGTGTTAGTTTCAGTGGTGTATGGAAGGCCGTTGCTGGAATTTGGGTGACTAAACATACTTATTATTTCAGGCAAAAGGACGAGTTGAGGGTTGGGCGATAAGGCTTCACAGTATGAGTGTTTCATATCAGTCATTATTTTTAATTATTGATTAGTTTTTCAGTTTTAAGTAAGGTGACGTGACCTTTCCTGTTTTATCCACAACTTCCTTTAGCTGTTGTACTCATTTTCTCCTTTCACTCTACTCCGTTGCTTTTGTCTTTAAGGACCAACAGGTTGTTGCTAGGTAACCAATGCATGATTTAGTCGATGCCGTCCACCTTCTCACGTAGCTAGCTGTGAGATGTTGAGCAGCTAAAGCATTTCCTTTGGCTAAACCCCCAGAATATTGTGTAGCTCTGGATTGGAGTTCAGTGAAATGATTGAATCTGACTAATTTTGTATCGACACCGACGCGTGTCTATTGCGATATATATTTTTATTGATTTACTGCCCAACCGTAGGACGAGTCTGGATTCGGCGTTTTGCCTGACTGTAACGGGGCGATGGTGGGAACAGTGGTAGGAGTTCATCTTGAAACTGGTGGGTTGCCAGTTCAGACCTCCGCTCCGTCTAGTGGAAAACTTGAGTCAGGTCTCACCAACCTCGTGGAAGAATGGTCAGAAACAGTTTTACTGAAAGCCTTCGAGTTGAAGCTGTTGTCGCTGCAACACGAATCACAAAAGGAATGTCACTTAAATACGTGCGTGTCTGAAGGTAGGAAGTATTTTTTGTCTATATAATCTCACTACCAGCAGATGTTTGTCGAATATTGACGGCATTGCCATGGCGTAGATGACCACGGTTCTCGATCAGCTCACCACCATCTACTATCTGCTTATAGTGCCACCTGTCTGCGTGGTCAAGACATCTTAAATCGAGTTTTTGCCTTTCCAGGAGAACATGGTATGTCATCAGTTATTTCACAGAGCCCAAGAGGAGAATTTAGCCAGGTGAAGTAAACTCAGATTTCTCTTTAGCTCTCCAAGTTAGTATTGTAGTAGAGAGCTTGAGCTAGGTATGTTTCCTTGAATTTTTTGATCCTAGTAAGTCAAACGAGGAATGCTATGCTATTTTCTTGCCCCTAAACTGCAAAACAAAGTCTAATCTGTGTATATCTATTAACACAACTAGAAATCTTTTAAGTATACTTTAAAAACAGTGAAGTGATGATCGCCACTCCTCTAATGCAATAAATACAAGCATATTCTAACGTGCCGGTCATCAATGAGGCACAATTTACATCAGGTCAGTTATTCTGTTCTCAGAGAAGAGACAGAAGTTATTTTAATTAGCAAATGACTGTTTTTAAGAATCAAATCTGATAAAAGGAATAATGTATCAGTAGTTTTGGATGTCTTTATTGCACTGCAGCGATGCATCTTTTTCCACTGAGTTGTTGAAGTTATTTGACCACGATGAGCTTTAAGAATCTGTGATAGTCAAGATTAAAGAACAAAACCAAAAAAATGCATTTACTTAATTATGCTCATTAACTGGAGAGTGAAGTTTTGAATGCTTGTTCTCTCAGTGGTCAAATGGTCAAGACAAACCTTGATGGAGTGAATATATAATCTGTTTAGGATCTGAAGGTGAGTTTGATATGGGAACATTTCACAAGCACAAGGGTTTTATGAATTTGGAAAAAAAAAAGAATATACTGCGCAGCAGGATTATTTTCTTTCATATGCATCAAAGACTGGCAGCTTTCATGAAATGGTAATTTTTCAGGGGGGGGATACTACTACACTGATCTTTATAAATCCATTTGGTCAGACTGTATTTTACATTAATATGAATATGGGAGACAGTCTCAAAGATGCAGGCATAATAACTTATGCCTGCATCTTAATGCAACCAAAGGCCTTTTAACTCTCTAAACTTTTCAGAGTTAAATCAAAAACCTGGGATTTTCATACGTCTAGAACCTGTAAGTAACTTTGGAAATTTGCACGTGAAAGGTATTTTATATTATCTCTGCTCAGTTTGGACCCAGAACAACAACAACCACCGCAAAAAAAGTCTACAAAATGTATTAATGATAAAGAACGTGAACATAGGAAGTAGTCAGCTTCCAGTCAATCACACCCAGGGCAAAGAAATCAGGAAGAGGAACATTACTATATAAGAAATAATCCATGGAATAAAAAAAAAAGGTGGCCTGCAGACGATGGAACTGGAACTCATTGGGGTGAGAGAGAGAAAAGGGTTCCCAATTACCAGACACAGAAGAGGAACTGAGAGCTTGCGTCGAGTCAGGGTAAAAACAATCAGCAGCCAGCATGAGCCGAGGCTCAGGTGAGAACAATGAGCTAATCAGCAGGAGCGGAGGAACAGAGACATGGCAGGAACAGGACAGATTATGACAGCATCACACCAAAGTTCTCACTCTGCATCGTCACTCAGACGAGAAGTGCACCTAGTCTATGAAGTAAAGGTTTCACACTGAAACATGCAGTTAATTGCGCTTAAAACCAGGCGTCTTGACGACAGGCTGCCATAAAACGAATGCGACTGGAGTTTCAGAGGAATAAACCAGAACATGTCAAATGTAGTTGGAAAAAAAAAATAGATGTTGAGACCTGACAAGAAAAACAGAAGTGAGAAAGACTACAAGGAGGGTTTGTAAAAGGCTTACCTCTTCAGTGGTGGGATGTAACAAAATACAAGGATTTTAAGTACATTTAATCGTGGGTGCTTTTTGATTTGTTTGTTAGTTGGAAAGTAATCAATGGCGACAGAGGAACTGGTCCACTGAACCACTGCAAAGCGGGAAAATACCATCAAGAAGAGCAAGGCGGGTACGCAGCACCTGCAGAGTCACTAACGCCCAAAATGGAGTCCATGAAGAGTAATCGTCCAGAAGGCCTGCGCCGCCCACGGCCTTGTTTAAAATATTTATTTGAGTTAACCGGGTCAAAAAACGACTCCTGGAGATTATGGAAATTCACCATCGAATGTAATGTAATGTAAGTTAAGTTGCTAAACGCTATCTAACTTTGAAATTTTATGTAAAATTTCTAAGCTTCTTGTTGAAATCGACTGTAATAAGAAAACACGATTAAACTGTTATAAGCCAGCGTGACCTGGCCAGTGACATTGATTACTGTGGTCTGGGATCTAAATCTAAACTATCACAGAGAGTAAACACAATACAAAGATGCTTTTTATGTAGCATTGTTTATTAATGATATTGTATGAGCCATTCGGCAAAACAGTCAGTAAGTACTTTTATTTTGAATACTAGCCAGTGCTTACTGAAGCAAAAATGTTAACGTGGTTCTTTTACGAGAGCAGAGTTTTGTCTGTTTATTAGTACTTTTACTGAAGTACATTGTCTGAGTACTTTCTCCACCACTACACCCCTTATGTACTCACAAACCAAGCGAGCCAATGACTCTAAGGACGAGCAAACTTCAAGCAAATCTTAGCAAGCAACACATAACGTTGGACCAAAAACGTTATATGATCATTTTTGCTTCATTTCAAATCTCTCTTATGTGTGGATTTTCATGAGCTTTCCTTCCAGAACGCTGGAAAGACAATCTGTTTGCTACTTTTTGTCAATTCATCACATAAAATCCTAGAAAAAATCCGCTGGAATTTGTAGCCGTACACAAAACAAAAGCTTATTTGTGGGAAAAGCGTTTGCGAGTTCCTCTTTTGCAAATAAGTTCCAGAGTTCCAGATGATCTGTGTGAAAAATGGAGCTGCGAAGCCAATTGATGGCTAAAGCAAAAGCTAAGCTTAAAAAAAAAATAACTTCATAGTGAAGGATCTGACTGTATTAGCTGAATATCCAGTAATAGACGACGCTGTGCTGTATTTCTGGTTCCAATGTAGAGAAAACTGGGCAGCATTCAAAAAACAACAACAACAACAAAAACGATACCACTTAGTGCCCTCACTGTAAGGAAAAAGGAACACTGATCAATAATCGCTCTGTGTGGTTCAATAAGTGCATTGATCATCACACAAACAGCCACAGCAGGAATAATGGGGCTGCTGCATGGTCAATACTTCTCAAGCAGAACTAATGTAAGTCTGCTTCTAGGGTTTGTTTTCGCCTGGCCTTTTACGCAGCATTAGTCACTTAACATCGGAAACACAAGGGCGCCGAGCGAGCGCACCTGAAGGCGCTATAAGAGGACTCGCAGTTCGCGTTAATATTTGGGAGGGTTGAATGTACTTTACGTGGTGCAGAATTTCCCCGAAACATTCTGGTTTCCTGCATTTTTGGTGGCTGTAAATCTGAAAAATGTGGCATGTAACGGCATACATCCTCCCTGAGTCGATCATTTGTCAAGCCACCTGTGGGCTCTGACTACTGACTTTGAATTTGCTTTTTGTTTTGCAAAATGGCTCAGGCTCAGTCAGAAGGGACACACAAGCATCAATTTTCAAATCTTGCTACTGCTGAGTTTGAGTCTGGACTTTTACTAGGCCCTTTTATCACATTAATCTATCGGAACATATTCCAATGTTTTGCAGTAATTCTGGTATACAATATACAATAGTTGCGCTAAAAAAACAGCTCTAAGTGGTTTTCAGATTTTAATTTATGAACAAATTGTTTAAAATATAGATTTTTAAACAATTTAAAAATCTATATTAACTAATTAATACTAATTAATTATTATTAATTAGTGCTTTGTGATTGTCTAGCATCAAAGTCACCTGCTAAATCAATATGGCTGCCATTAAAAGATGTGGTAAGTGCAGTATTATTATTATTTACTACTAATTATTTCCTGCTTCTTATTTCAAGTCAGATTCAAAGAGTTTTCCTTTTTCACCTCAAAAGCATAAAATATTACCAAGGATCTTTGGTCTAGTTTCCAACACGAACATCTTACAACACTTGAAACAAGACAAAAATTAACTTACAAGAAACTTTTCAGCAAGACACAGGAGCTTGTTTTAAGTCTTAATATTGATTAGAAAGTATTTATTCCACTATTTCACTTTCAAGGTGGTAATTTTTCACCAATATTAAAGAATTATTGACTTATAACCAGCTCCTTTATATTCATGAAAAAGTTATTTGTAAGTTGGTTTTGTTTTATTTCAAGAAATCTAAGAGGTCTGCAGTAGAACCTGGACAAAATACTTGGCAATATTTTGCAGTGTAGCAACTGGAATGTCAGCATAAAGTCACTTGACGGGAATTGAATTAGCCAACGGATTCAAAACCGCATTTTCCTCCAAATCCAAACACTACGTAGCTGTGCTGTAGAAACGCTGCTCGAGTTAAAAGGCAGTTGTGCAATTCAGCACCAGGTCTGATTTGTGTTGATGAGTTTGATACTCGCCTTTTGATTTTCACAAATAAGACACGGAGGCGTCCTCACTGCTGAGTGACGTTTGACAAAACGGTGGGTTTCTTGTTAATCAAAGCACACTTCCAAAGACATTCCCGTCTTTGCTGACATGTCCTTGATGAGTCTGACTCCATATGGTACCTTTTTTTTGTGTGTGTGTGTGCTAAAAACACCCACTTATTGAACCTTTTTTGAACTCTAGACCAGCTAAACACCTTATAGGGGGTAAAATCCAGAGGCAAGAGGCGGCTTGCTCCAAGGAATCCTGGTGATGCTTCCCGGCTGGGTCGTCCAACAGCTGCTGAGGGTGAAACATCTTGGATCCAGTCCTCTCCCCAAATGACAAAACTATTTGAATTCTCCACACAGCACGGCGCGTTGACACCTGGGCTGAGCACACAGTTGAAATCGGGGCCACTGTAGGGGACCTTGACAAACAAGTGACTTTGACTGAATTTATCAGGCAGTCCCTGGAGTTGCACACTTTACACGCACACACACACAAAACAGCCTTTGAGGAAAATTTGGTTTGTCTTGTGTCATCTCTGTGGCTCATTTCAGGTGTTATTGTCCTGTTTTTAATGGTTTTATTGAGTATATGTAATGCTTTCATGTACAGTATGTGTATATATGTAATAAATCTGAACCCCAAATTTAGACAATGACATTTGTTAGATTCAGAGACTTCACACAGGATTTCTCAAAGAGTTTTACGTTAAATTACATATTTAGCTCTGAGTTAACTTAGAATCTCAGCTTTATAGACAGACATCGTCTGAGAAGAACAATATGAAAAATTGTCTTCAGTCAATCTGGCAAACAAACCAATTTTGATACCTCCCAGAACACCTGCCTCATTCAAGTGTCAATACGTTTTGATCAAAAAACAAGTTTTTTCGAAATTGTAGTGTTTCCATTAACCAAAATCATCTTCAAAATTTTATACTTGCAGAAAATGGAGCTACTGACAGAGGGTAGATGAGCCACAAAAGATCATTGTTCAAGAAACCAGCTGTTCACAGAGTCCTGTATTTAAGTACTTTAATGACCAGTTGAGAGGAAGGAAAATACTTGATAGACGAAGGAACTCAAGCAACAGAAAAGACGAAAGTCTAGGTTGTGGCTGAACTTGGCATCAAGATCCTCCTCATGTTTCTCTCTGCTAACAGGTTTTGTTAAAATCCTCACGAGTCTTTGCCAGGTGTTATATAACATTTTTTTTTTTTTTGGCTTTGTTAAAATCCTGATTCGGTTTTCCATTCGGACTTAGATGCCTGGCCACATTGCCAAAAGTACCAACACCTGGTTTAACTGCCATGGTATCACGGTGCTTGATTAGCTGGAAAACTTAATTGACTTTGCTCTGGTGAAGAGGAAGGTTAGAGACGGTTGACCCAACAATGCAGATGTGCTGAAGGCGACTGGAGGGAAAAGTTAACAAATGTAATGATGGATAAAAACGATTAATGTTCGACCACATTTATCTGTCCAGGTTGGTCAGATTAGTTTCTTAGTTCTTGTTTGGGATGGTCAGTGCATTCCCTTTGCACTGATTCAGCACATTTAATTTACATTGAACTCAGAATCGTCATAGTAACAGAAAGCTGCAAGTCGATGCTAGCCTAATAGTTTATCAGGTTAGCCTGCAGTGGGCATTTTATTTAACCAACAGACATGCTGGCTAAAATTGCTGCTCTAAAGAAATGTTAGAGTACAGTCGACCAGCAGCTAACATTTAGCTTCTAACATCGAGCACACCTGGCTCCAGTATTAGCTAATTAGCAGATATAAAATAGCATGGTAAGTAGTTCCGCCTGCGTTTTTCAGGTTCTGAAGCGTCATTTTCTTTCAAACGTTTTAGAGATGTTCAACGAAATGAAATTACGCAAATAATTAGCTATTATGTTCCACAGAAAAATCCACAAATAGGTAAATCTGCTAAGTAATTGATGAGGTGGTCCATTGTTTTAAAATAGGATTTTTTATTTTTGGATTAGGAGTTCAGAAAATGTCAGCAACACCATTCCCCATCTAGTTTTGACTTTTAATATTAGGATATGATGTGTTGCTTTATGAGAACTTCAATAGGGTTCAAGTTCATGCTCTCAGAGATGTTTTTTATTTATTCTAAAGGTATTCATTGTTTCTTGCAGTGATTAGGTCTTTGAGTGTCTCACTAACATTAAACTTTATTTTTCAAAGCTATTTTTGTTAATCACGTGTTTTCTTGATGTTTTTTTTTTTTTCTTGCAGCGCTCACCCAGCTGTGGGGTTTGGAGATGCATGTGATCATATTTTCACAATTAAGTGAGACAAAAAAGAAAAGCTAAAAAAACAAAAACAAAAAAAGAACATTCTTACAAATGAATCATCATTCTTAATTGTATATCATTTAATATAGCCTAGATTACATTTTGGTGTTTTGATCTGAGCTTTTTCAATAAAAACATAATCAAAACATACAGAGCCTCCAGTATGACTATGTATCTGAGACTTTTTGTCTGTAATTTATATAAAAAAAAACATAAATTTCAACACATTGAGATTCAGGACGATACTTGTATGCAGCTTATAATACTATGTTGTGTGAAAATAAAAAATTCAGAAGTCTGCTTACATGAGATAAATGAACCAGACAGGGAAGATTGCATCATAAAACACACACACACACACACACACACACACACAGTTGGAGAAGATATAATAATTTAAAAAATTAATCATATGGTGAAAACCGGCTGATAAAACGATCGACACAGTTTAGTTTTTCAGTTTTATTCACTTAAATCTTCAAGTGTTAAAGCAAGAACAAAACATTTATAATGTCCTTTGGTGGGATTTTAATACACTTTATTAATACTTTATATGTAAACTAATATTCTTTGATGCCAGCACGTTGCCAATACAAAGGGAAACCAACTGCACAACTAAAAAGAAACAAAATAATGATTTAATAAAAAAAAAAAGGAAATAAAAAGAGAAGAATACCATTGCTTCTGCTTAAATAGATACATTAAAGGTTGCCTTTTTTCAATCACAGTTTGGCAGAGATACAAAAAGGACTACATGACTCGTTTTTTTTTGTTTGTTTGTTTTGTTTGTTTTTCCTTCATTTTGCCAAGAAAAAGAACTTGCAAACACACTGATGGTTCTCTATGCACTTCTTGTCTGCCTGCGGTAAAAAAATAAAATAAAATTAAATAAATACTACCCTCTGTCCACGATTGCAGGGAGCGAAGTGGCCCTAAGACAGAAACGGAGTCAGACAGCTTTACTAGATTATCTTTTTGAAAGTAGAGGAGAGGAATGAGAGAACGGAGGGAGGAGGAGAGGAGGAGAGGAGAGCTTCTTACACATGTGCATCACTAACATTGGACAGAAGAATCTTTCGACCAACGAGGGTTTACAGAGTTAAAGTTCACAAATGCACAGGTCAGTGGCAGCGTGGGGTCAGGGGGCGTAGGGGGTCAAAGGTGAGGGGGCTGAACAGGAGGAAGGGATGAGACAGAAAGACCAAGAGGGAACGATGTCGGTGGGAGATTTGGGTTAACGCGGGCAAAGTTTTTTTTTTTTTGCGTCACAAAGAGGCAATCCGGACAGATTTCCTTCTATCCACAATGCACTGACAGCAAAGAATGTCTATTTTGTTTTGTTTTGTTTTTTTGTTTTTTTTCCACCTCTCTCCGTCTGTCATCGCCTTGAAGTGTAACAGTTTTCATCTCTGAGGACGGTCTTCTTCGCTGCTTGGCAAGGACAGGTATTTTTATTTTATTTTATGATTTTTCTCTCTCTCTTTCTTCACCATCGTCAGTCCAGCAAATATTAACTCGCAGATGCGTCCCGAGGGGGCGGAGAGCTGGGGATCCGCGGGCCGCCGTCGAGAGCTGATTGGCTGCAGCTGTTGTTGCCGTGGCAATAAGAAAGGGAGTGAACGAGTCTGTCACGTTGAGTTATTCCTCCCCAAACTGGAAGGATCTCAGGTACCTGGTATGGCTTAGAGGGAGGCGGGTGGGGGGGGGACTCACCGTTCTTTGATTTATCAGGCAAATGCTCAGTTACTCATACTTTTAATAATACTTTTGTTCTTCTTCTTCTTATTTTAGACGTACACTCTTTACTTTTTTATATATTCTTTGAATTTAAATGAAAAGTTTCTGCTTTAGTCTGGCACATTCCCGTCATTGTCAGCACCGAGTCTGGCAGCGGAGAAAGCTCAGTGCGTCACAGTTCAGAAAGCTAATGGTTGTTTTTTTTGTTTTTTTTTAATTATTATTTTTTTTAATTCATTTATTAATTAAATGGTTGTCGGATATCGTTAAGGGAAAGAAGTATCGTGGGGAGAGCGGGACTGAGTGTCGCTCCCACTTGGGGAACAGGTCCTTTCAGAGCGCGGCGGCCCGGCGCGGCGTTTCCCTCCACAGCGCCGCGCCGACCAGCAGCAGCGTCAGCACGCCGCAGAGCGAAGGGGGCCTCAGGGACGCCTGGCCCGATTCGGGCCCCTTGCAGCCGCCCAGCTCGGACTCGCAGCGGGGCTTCTCGCACAGCAGGCCCGTGTGGGAGGCGGGACAGCTGCAGCGGTTGTTCACACACTCCCCGCCGTTTTGGCAGCGCAGGAGTTCGTTGTCACACACCCGGGCTGCGGTGAAAGGAACGTTAAAGAGAAAAGGTCAGAATATCGAGCGCACAAGCAGTGGACGACACTTTACTTGAAGGTACAAGGTGATCGGGACACTGTGGAGAATCAAATTACCATATCTGATGATGGGAGTGATTAAGTCGTGTTTTTAAAATGTACATTTCTTCAAGTAAATTGTCAGCAAACACAATACAATGAGTGTTTAAAGGAAAATCTTGTAAATAGCATTCACCAAATACTAAAACAGTTTTACCAATCGGGTTGCTTTAGGAATCAGTTTTACCTGCAACTTCTTCACATTTTTGTCGTATTAAGGCCACAAATTTTAATGTATTTTGTGTAAACTCTATGTGACAGACCAACACAAATTTAGGGGATGTGCAGTACCAGTTTTCTTTCACACATAGTGTTTAATCTAATCCGATTAGAGAACCGACATCTATGGGACCAATAAGGACTTTCTTATAAAAAACAAGTTATTTAAATAATTATTTAAACACATCGCAATTTTTGCGTTTGTATTGATAAAAAAGAATGTTTAAAATCGAGTCTTATCGAGTCTGGTCTATCAAATATCCCAGCAAAACATACTGACGGGTTCGGATTGGGATAAAATGTGGAGAAGTTCAAGCAGCAGGGTAAAAACTGAACCTGAGGTTCAGTTTCACTTAAAATAACTGTTTTAAGAAACGGTTTCGATTCACCTCAACAGCAGAAAAAAAACAATGCATCTAACTTCTTAAGCTGCTATCAAAACTAGCAGTTTCTTTACAAGTTCTTCACTTTTCGTCAGCTAGGTTTTCCTGTAAATTGCTACGCCGGTCATAAAACTGCAGCAAGTTCTGGGCGAACCCCGAGGCCTCTGTCCACTGCTGTATTTCTGAAAACATTTCCTAAGGAAATATCTAGCAGGCGTTCTTCCTAGACGCCCCGAAGCCCTTGAGGTGGCCTCTCCTATTCGAGTGGAGGAGCAGCAAATGAGCGTCTGCTGGCAAAAACGTTCACCGTGGCCTCAAGACGTCAACATCCAGAGGAAACTCAGACTAATTATAACTTTTTTTAAAATTTATATCTCATTAACTTGGTAACTATCGATAGCTTGTGATGATGGATGAGGACTGCAGCGTAGATCGAATGTTAATGTGATAACTCTTTTTGTGTTCAAACCATTAAACCCTTTGCAGCCCTCCAGACTCCGTCTCAAAAGTATTTTCTGACTGAGGAAAACGATTCCAGACTTGAGAGGTGTGAACTGCACTTCCATTTAATTAATGCTCAGCTGCTCCACTGTCTGCTGGAGTTCTCCGCTCAATACAGACAAACAGCGTTGCATCATCTGCCGCTCAGACGCAATGCAAAGCCAACCGAACCGAGAACCCTCTGCTAAAAGTCTGTCTGTAAAGGCCTCGAAAACAATCCTTGCCAAAGGGAAGTCGTGCCACTTTCTAAACCCAGTGGAAACGAGGTGAACTACTCTAAATTATGATCTCGTTTTAATTGTACGTAGAGGCGAAACGGCACCAACGAAATGCTTTGAGGGCTGTGGTTGTAAGTCTTGTTTCAATACCGCAACAATCAAGGACCGGAAAGGTGAGAAGCAACAATCTCCACAATCGTTGCCCTTCTCCTGAGTTAAAAGAATACTTTTTTCTTTTCTCCAAGAATCCAAAGTCTTGGAGAAAGAAAAAAAAGGGACTTTGGGTCTCCCTTAGCTGGGAGACCCAAAGTGCTCCCAGGTAAGGTGAGCAAATGGTTGCGTTCTGATTCCGTGGTTCTGTTGTCAGTTTCTCCGCCAAATGGGTTTTACTTTGGAGGAAACTTCAACATCCCAGAGATGTGGCTATTAAATAAGTGCCACATTCCCGGGTCACAAAACAGCTGATTAGTATTTGAGAGAGTCCTCGTTCACCGAACTGAAGGGTGGCGTCTGTATCTTTGAACACTTTTGAGAAGAGCCATGTCAGCTGCTTACTCTGCGTGCTTCATCTTTGTTAATCACTGCATTCTGGTGACACAAGCAGAATCACTGTATAAAGTCAGTTTGTGAAAGCTTTAAGCTGACATTGACTTTCACACCTTTGACCTTTCTGGAAGCCATTGTAGTGCGGATGAAAGTGATAAGGCTGAATTTTAGCCCAAGATACAATGATCAACTATGGGCTCTTCTCCAGACACCATGTCAAAGATTTTGATTTTAAAGTCTTAGACAATGTAGTTTGGTTGCATTAGGTTTTAGACACTGTTGAGAGCAGAAACTGACGCTTCCTCTAATGTCTGACTGGCCGACTTTGGCTAATTCTGAATTTCCCTTGAAGGACTTTCACTCATGCATAAAAGTTCATGCTGTTTGTTCATGCATTTATGAATGGAACAAGAGCAAAAAAAAAAACAAAAAAACATTGTATTTGTATCCTTACAATATTTGTAAGGACATTTTGAAGATATATTTGAAGACACTCTTCCAACAATTTAGTTTTGAACTTGTTCCAGAGTAAAAACTCCTTCTTCTTTTTTTAGCTGGCTATTTAAAGTATCAGAATGTCCAAAAATGGAAGAAGTACAAAAGTTACTACAAAGAAGCCTATGTTTTGCAGAGGCCTGTTGAGAGTTTATTACATCACAAACATCAGGGATTTTAGGGGTTTCAGTAAATGACAGGAAGGCTGAACAAGTTCATCATTACTATAGCAAAGTTACTCTTTTTTTCTTGTAAAAGTCAAATCTGTCTATAATGAAACATGTTGAATTTTGGAAATGTTACAGCTGAAGTAAGGATCTGCATTGCTTACAGTAACGCTACTCATGCTAATCTCTAACATAAGACGCTAGAGGCAAACGTTATAATCAATTTGTGTTGCAGAGCTGTGTAATACTGACATCTCTCACACACACAGTGTGACATCATCTCCTGACCTACAAAGGATGTTTAGTCAGGTTTTGTTCACACAAAAACCTTAATGTGTTTGTAGTTTTAAATGAAAAGAAGCAAATGTGGGTTGTTTTGAAGAAATCAGTTTTTTTTTTTTTTGGTCAGACATTTTAGTGTTACAGCAGTTCTGTTTTCTAATTATGTAAAAAAAAAAGTAGAATTTTTTTTGTTGTATTTATGTTTTTAAAAGACAAATCTCAATTAGCTGCAAAATAGGTGATCAGAAATAAATAGTTCTCATGTGATGTCACACTTTGTTGCTGGCAGCCATCTTGGTAGATTCCCATAACTAACTATCATGACAGTTGCTATGGAGTTGGTATGACAACAGCAAACAAGCCACAATCTCCGTCTCATGCAGGCCAATCCCAAAGCCATGGCTCATCTACGCTTTGCGCTACGTTTACCTACCAAGATGGCGGCTCACCGGCGCCGATCACTTCAGAGTTGTGGGAACTATTTGTGTTGGCCTCGACTTCTGTGACCGGTGCATCTCGTGATAATTTTTTATGGTAAAAGATTAGAAGGTGTAGAGATGTAGAAGTGTTTTAACTGCCTCAGGCATTTTGGCTAAATTTAGTAATTCTGTTTTCTTTTACAAATTCATGTCAGAATTGTTGATTTAAAAACTTTACACTATATTTCTATTTAGTTTTAACCAATAAGGTTAAAACTAAATATCCTTATTGGTTTCATAATTTTATCTGACAATGACAACATTTAAATTGACAGTCAAGCATCTAAAATTGACACAAAACAAATCAAAGTTTAAACATCAGCATCCAACCATGTCCATTTAACTTTAGCTCTTTGACTAAACTTCCAGTAAATCAGCTCCATCACAACCGAAAAAAAACAAAAAAACAAATAAATAAAAAAAGAAAAGAAAATGCACAATCTCCTCGGTGCCTGCAAGGCGTCTCCCGGACAGTGCTGACTTTAAACAAACTGAACATTAGGTGAAAATTGGTGTATATTTAGAGCTGGGACACCGAGGCCACTCTATTCCCAGTGGAGGCAAGCTGTCAAGCAAGCTGGAGGCAAACAAAGCTGCACAGCACAAACTAATAAACCAACGGAGACAAATAAACAGTGATAAACAAAGGGGCCACTTCTGCCCGTTTCACTCCTTTATGGGAGTGGAAAACAATGCGGTGAGTAATATATGAAGTCTGTGGACCATAAATATCACAATAACAAATATCAGATCTCGCTCCTAATACTCAGGACTGGGTGCATTGCCATCTCCTCGGAATAGCCAAATAGAGCTTTGATGAAAACCTTTCTGAGAGTCTCTGTATAATGCGTGACTCATGTTTGTGCGCCTTGAAGGACAGGAAAAAAAAAAAAAAGGAAATAAGTGCCGCGTGGCTCAGAAAGTTAGTTTTTACTGTCGATTCTGAGATCAAGTCTGAAGACAAGTCAGATTGATGAAACCTGTTTGATGGAAGGAGACAAATAAAAGGCTAAAAATTGATCATTATTCCAACATCGTCGATGGAAAACTTTTCTTTAGTTGGTTTTACTTTTTATGCCGATACCAGCTCCATTTTGGAAATACGGCGTCTGCTTTGAATTACATTTAGTTGGACAAAAACCTCCCATTCCAATCGTTTTATTATTCTTTCCTGCTATAATACAAATGAGTATCTCTACAAACTAAAAAAAACAACAAAAAAAAAACACTTAATCCAGTGCAGGAAAATGTTTAATAAATTCAAAATAAGAACACAAGAATAATTTCTTTTTGTATTTACCCTCATCTAAAAGTAAAAGCAGCTAAAGGGAAAGCAGGCCTCAAGCTACGCGTGTCAGGAGAGGAATTATCACCTTCAATTAGGAATGAGAAGCGCCTTGACATGAGGAAGATTAATGCTCACATAAATAAAGCAGATTTTATTAATGTTGCACTTCAGAGGAGGCGGCGGTCGAAGTTTTACGTGTGTATTAATGTGGATTTACTTGTAAAACTAACAAGCAGGAGTTTCACTTCACAAATGTCTGAAAGTCTTCAAAGATTCAGTCCTCAGTTTTACCATTGATTATCGATTGGGCTTAGGATAAGACTTTGACTGGGCACATGGATTTACTTTAAATGAAACTTTTTCTTTGTAACTCTGGCCGCAGGGGCTAGGATTGTTGGGAGGCCAACTTTCATCCCGACCAGAACATCTTCTTCCACACGTTAGTAAAATTTAAACCTCCTAACTTGTTCAAGGGATTGTATCTGTACAATACATGAAGCACTTTATGCTGACTTTTTAAAGTGCACACAGCAACTTCTGAAAATGAAGGAAGAGATAATGAATGTAAAAATAAATAAATAAAATCTCATTATTCTCGCATCTAGCACACAGTAATAACTGATTAACTGAGTTTAGTCT